>NW_027225453.1:0-282726 GCF_041296235.1 Equus asinus | reverse complement strand
ATCACCTGTCAGGCATGCCGGAACCACCTCTCGAACGTGCCAGAATGACGTGCCAGAGACACCGGATGCACCTGCCGAGCACGCCGGAACCTCCTCTTCGACTCGCCGGAACCACCAGCAGAGACGCCAAAATCCCCTGCCAGGTAGGCCAGAATCACATGGCGGACGCTCCGGAATCTCCCGCCGGGAAGGTAGGAACCACCTCTCAAACATACTGGAAGCACGTGCCGGACATGCCGGCACCACGTACTGGACAGACCAGAAACACCTGCCGGACCTGCCTGAACCACCTGCTGAGCACACCGGAACAACTTGCTCGACTCGCTGGAGCCACCTGCTGGACACCCCAAAATCACCAGCCAGCTATGCCAGAACCACTTGCCGTACACTCCGGAATCACCTGCTGGTTACACCAGAGCCACTTGGTGGACAATCCAGAATCACCTGCCGGACATGCCAGAACCACCTGTCACACATGCCGGAACCACGTGCCTGACACGCCGGAACCACCTCGCGGACAGACCGGAACCACCTACCAGACATGCCGGAACCACCTGCCGGACACGCCAAAATCACCTGCGGGCTAGGCCAGAACCACTTGTAGGACTCTCCTGGAGCACCTGCCGGGCATGCGGGAACCACCTCTCAGACGTGCCAGAACCACGCGCGGCACATGACGGAACCCATTACCGGACAGACCGGAACCACCTGCCGGACACGCCAGAATCACCTGCCAAGAACACCGGAACCACCTGAACAGCTCGCCAGAAACACCTGCCGGACATGCCAAAATCACCTGCCGGCTACACCAGAACCTCTTGCCGGACACTCCGGAATCACCTGCCAGACATGAGGCAACCAAATGTCAGACGTGCCAGAACCACGTGCCAGAGACACCGGATGCAACTGCCGAGCATGCCGGAACCTCCTGCTCAACTCGCTGTAACCACCTGCCGGGGACGCCAAAATCACCTGTCAGCTAGGCCAGAACCACGTGGCGGACTCTATGGAATCACCCGCCGGGCATGCCGGAACCAGCTCTCAGACGTGCCAGAAGCACGTGCCGGACACGCCGGAACCACCTACTAGAGAGACCGGAACCACCTGCCAGACCCGCCTGAACCACCTGCTGAGTACGCTGGAACAACCTGCTCTACTCGCTGGAGCCACCTGCTGGACACGCCAAAATCACCTGATGGCTACGCCAGCACCACTCGGCAGACAAGCCAGAATCACCTGCAGGGTATGCCGGAACCACCTCTCAGACGTGCCAGAACCCCTTGTCGGACACTCCGGAATCACCTGTCAGGCATGCCGGAACCACCTCTCGAACGTGCCAGAATGACGTGCCAGAGACACCGGATGCACCTGCCGAGCACGCCGGAACCTCCTCTTCGACTCGCCGGAACCACCAGCCAGAGACGCCAAAATCCCCTGCCAGGTAGGCCAGAATCACATGGCGGACGCTCCGGAATCTCCCGCCGGGAAGGTAGGAACCACCTCTCAAACATACTGGAAGCACGTGCCGGACATGCCGGCACCACGTACTGGACAGACCAGAAACACCTGCCGGACCTGCCTGAACCACCTGCTGAGCACACCGGAACAACTTGCTCGACTCGCTGGAGCCACCTGCTGGACACCCCAAAATCACCAGCCAGCTATGCCAGAACCACTTGCCGTACACTCCGGAATCACCTGCTGGTTACACCAGAGCCACTTGGTGGACAATCCAGAATCACCTGCCGGACATGCCAGAACCACCTGTCACACATGCCGGAACCACGTGCCTGACACGCCGGAACCACCTCGCGGACAGACCGGAACCACCTACCAGACATGCCTGAACCACCTGCCGAGCATGCCGGAACCACCTGCCGGACACGCCAAAATCACCTGCGGGCTAGGCCAGAACCACTTGTAGGACTCTCCTGGAGCACCTGCCGGGCATGCGGGAACCACCTCTCAGACGTGCCAGAACCACGCGCGGCACATGACGGAACCCATTACCGGACAGACCGGAACCACCTGCCGGACACGCCAGAATCACCTGCCAAGAACACCGGAACCACCTGAACAGCTCGCCAGAAACACCTGCCGGACATGCCAAAATCACCTGCCGGCTACACCAGAACCTCTTGCCGGACACTCCGGAATCACCTGCCAGACATGAGGCAACCAAATGTCAGACGTGCCAGAACCACGTGCCAGAGACACCGGATGCAACTGCCGAGCATGCCGGAACCTCCTGCTCAACTCGCTGTAACCACCTGCCGGGGACGCCAAAATCACCTGTCAGCTAGGCCAGAACCACGTGGCGGACTCTATGGAATCACCCGCCGGGCATGCCGGAACCAGCTCTCAGACGTGCCAGAAGCACGTGCCGGACACGCCGGAACCACCTACTAGAGAGACCGGAACCACCTGCCAGACCCGCCTGAACCACCTGCTGAGTACGCTGGAACAACCTGCTCTACTCGCTGGAGCCACCTGCTGGACACGCCAAAATCACCTGATGGCTACGCCAGCACCACTCGGCAGACAAGCCAGAATCACCTGCAGGGTATGCCGGAACCACCTCTCAGACGTGCCAGAACCCCTTGTCGGACACTCCGGAATCACCTGTCAGGCATGCCGGAACCACCTCTCGAACGTGCCAGAATGACGTGCCAGAGACACCGGATGCACCTGCCGAGCACGCCGGAACCTCCTCTTCGACTCGCCGGAACCACCAGCCAGAGACGCCAAAATCCCCTGCCAGGTAGGCCAGAATCACATGGCGGACGCTCCGGAATCTCCCGCCGGGAAGGTAGGAACCACCTCTCAAACATACTGGAAGCACGTGCCGGACATGCCGGCACCACGTACTGGACAGACCAGAAACACCTGCCGGACCTGCCTGAACCACCTGCTGAGCACACCGGAACAACTTGCTCGACTCGCTGGAGCCACCTGCTGGACACCCCAAAATCACCAGCCAGCTATGCCAGAACCACTTGCCGTACACTCCGGAATCACCTGCTGGTTACACCAGAGCCACTTGGTGGACAATCCAGAATCACCTGCCGGACATGCCAGAACCACCTGTCACACATGCCGGAACCACGTGCCTGACACGCCGGAACCACCTCGCGGACAGACCGGAACCACCTACCAGACATGCCTGAACCACCTGCCGAGCATGCCGGAACCACCTGCCGGACACGCCAAAATCACCTGCGGGCTAGGCCAGAACCACTTGTAGGACTCTCCTGGAGCACCTGCCGGGCATGCGGGAACCACCTCTCAGACGTGCCAGAACCACGCGCGGCACATGACGGAACCCATTACCGGACAGACCGGAACCACCTGCCGGACACGCCAGAATCACCTGCCAAGAACACCGGAACCACCTGAACAGCTCGCCAGAAACACCTGCCGGACATGCCAAAATCACCTGCCGGCTACACCAGAACCTCTTGCCGGACACTCCGGAATCACCTGCCAGACATGAGGCAACCAAATGTCAGACGTGCCAGAACCACGTGCCAGAGACACCGGATGCAACTGCCGAGCATGCCGGAACCTCCTGCTCAACTCGCTGTAACCACCTGCCGGGGACGCCAAAATCACCTGTCAGCTAGGCCAGAACCACGTGGCGGACTCTATGGAATCACCCGCCGGGCATGCCGGAACCAGCTCTCAGACGTGCCAGAAGCACGTGCCGGACACGCCGGAACCACCTACTAGAGAGACCGGAACCACCTGCCAGACCCGCCTGAACCACCTGCTGAGTACGCTGGAACAACCTGCTCTACTCGCTGGAGCCACCTGCTGGACACGCCAAAATCACCTGATGGCTACGCCAGCACCACTCGGCAGACAAGCCAGAATCACCTGCAGGGTATGCCGGAACCACCTCTCAGACGTGCCAGAACCCCTTGTCGGACACTCCGGAATCACCTGTCAGGCATGCCGGAACCACCTCTCGAACGTGCCAGAATGACGTGCCAGAGACACCGGATGCACCTGCCGAGCACGCCGGAACCTCCTCTTCGACTCGCCGGAACCACCAGCCAGAGACGCCAAAATCCCCTGCCAGGTAGGCCAGAATCACATGGCGGACGCTCCGGAATCTCCCGCCGGGAAGGTAGGAACCACCTCTCAAACATACTGGAAGCACGTGCCGGACATGCCGGCACCACGTACTGGACAGACCAGAAACACCTGCCGGACCTGCCTGAACCACCTGCTGAGCACACCGGAACAACTTGCTCGACTCGCTGGAGCCACCTGCTGGACACCCCAAAATCACCAGCCAGCTATGCCAGAACCACTTGCCGTACACTCCGGAATCACCTGCTGGTTACACCAGAGCCACTTGGTGGACAATCCAGAATCACCTGCCGGACATGCCAGAACCACCTGTCACACATGCCGGAACCACGTGCCTGACACGCCGGAACCACCTCGCGGACAGACCGGAACCACCTACCAGACATGCCTGAACCACCTGCCGAGCATGCCGGAACCACCTGCCGGACACGCCAAAATCACCTGCGGGCTAGGCCAGAACCACTTGTAGGACTCTCCTGGAGCACCTGCCGGGCATGCGGGAACCACCTCTCAGACGTGCCAGAACCACGCGCGGCACATGACGGAACCCATTACCGGACAGACCGGAACCACCTGCCGGACACGCCAGAATCACCTGCCAAGAACACCGGAACCACCTGAACAGCTCGCCAGAAACACCTGCCGGACATGCCAAAATCACCTGCCGGCTACACCAGAACCTCTTGCCGGACACTCCGGAATCACCTGCCAGACATGAGGCAACCAAATGTCAGACGTGCCAGAACCACGTGCCAGAGACACCGGATGCAACTGCCGAGCATGCCGGAACCTCCTGCTCAACTCGCTGTAACCACCTGCCGGGGACGCCAAAATCACCTGTCAGCTAGGCCAGAACCACGTGGCGGACTCTATGGAATCACCCGCCGGGCATGCCGGAACCAGCTCTCAGACGTGCCAGAAGCACGTGCCGGACACGCCGGAACCACCTACTAGAGAGACCGGAACCACCTGCCAGACCCGCCTGAACCACCTGCTGAGTACGCTGGAACAACCTGCTCTACTCGCTGGAGCCACCTGCTGGACACGCCAAAATCACCTGATGGCTACGCCAGCACCACTCGGCAGACAAGCCAGAATCACCTGCAGGGTATGCCGGAACCACCTCTCAGACGTGCCAGAACCCCTTGTCGGACACTCCGGAATCACCTGTCAGGCATGCCGGAACCACCTCTCGAACGTGCCAGAATGACGTGCCAGAGACACCGGATGCACCTGCCGAGCACGCCGGAACCTCCTCTTCGACTCGCCGGAACCACCAGCCAGAGACGCCAAAATCCCCTGCCAGGTAGGCCAGAATCACATGGCGGACGCTCCGGAATCTCCCGCCGGGAAGGTAGGAACCACCTCTCAAACATACTGGAAGCACGTGCCGGACATGCCGGCACCACGTACTGGACAGACCAGAAACACCTGCCGGACCTGCCTGAACCACCTGCTGAGCACACCGGAACAACTTGCTCGACTCGCTGGAGCCACCTGCTGGACACCCCAAAATCACCAGCCAGCTATGCCAGAACCACTTGCCGTACACTCCGGAATCACCTGCTGGTTACACCAGAGCCACTTGGTGGACAATCCAGAATCACCTGCCGGACATGCCAGAACCACCTGTCACACATGCCGGAACCACGTGCCTGACACGCCGGAACCACCTCGCGGACAGACCGGAACCACCTACCAGACATGCCTGAACCACCTGCCGAGCATGCCGGAACCACCTGCCGGACACGCCAAAATCACCTGCGGGCTAGGCCAGAACCACTTGTAGGACTCTCCTGGAGCACCTGCCGGGCATGCGGGAACCACCTCTCAGACGTGCCAGAACCACGCGCGGCACATGACGGAACCCATTACCGGACAGACCGGAACCACCTGCCGGACACGCCAGAATCACCTGCCAAGAACACCGGAACCACCTGAACAGCTCGCCAGAAACACCTGCCGGACATGCCAAAATCACCTGCCGGCTACACCAGAACCTCTTGCCGGACACTCCGGAATCACCTGCCAGACATGATGCAACCAAATGTCAGACGTGCCAGAACCACGTGCCAGAGACACCGGATGCAACTGCCGAGCATGCCGGAACCTCCTGCTCAACTCGCTGTAACCACCTGCCGGGGACGCCAAAATCACCTGTCAGCTAGGCCAGAACCACGTGGCGGACTCTATGGAATCACCCGCCGGGCATGCCGGAACCAGCTCTCAGACGTGCCAGAAGCACGTGCCGGACACGCCGGAACCACCTACTAGAGAGACCGGAACCACCTGCCAGACCCGCCTGAACCACCTGCTGAGTACGCTGGAACAACCTGCTCTACTCGCTGGAGCCACCTGCTGGACACGCCAAAATCACCTGATGGCTACGCCAGCACCACTCGGCAGACAAGCCAGAATCACCTGCAGGGTATGCCGGAACCACCTCTCAGACGTGCCAGAACCCCTTGTCGGACACTCCGGAATCACCTGTCAGGCATGCCGGAACCACCTCTCGAACGTGCCAGAATGACGTGCCAGAGACACCGGATGCACCTGCCGAGCACGCCGGAACCTCCTCTTCGACTCGCCGGAACCACCAGCCAGAGACGCCAAAATCCCCTGCCAGGTAGGCCAGAATCACATGGCGGACGCTCCGGAATCTCCCGCCGGGAAGGTAGGAACCACCTCTCAAACATACTGGAAGCACGTGCCGGACATGCCGGCACCACGTACTGGACAGACCAGAAACACCTGCCGGACCTGCCTGAACCACCTGCTGAGCACACCGGAACAACTTGCTCGACTCGCTGGAGCCACCTGCTGGACACCCCAAAATCACCAGCCAGCTATGCCAGAACCACTTGCCGTACACTCCGGAATCACCTGCTGGTTACACCAGAGCCACTTGGTGGACAATCCAGAATCACCTGCCGGACATGCCAGAACCACCTGTCACACATGCCGGAACCACGTGCCTGACACGCCGGAACCACCTCGCGGACAGACCGGAACCACCTACCAGACATGCCTGAACCACCTGCCGAGCATGCCGGAACCACCTGCCGGACACGCCAAAATCACCTGCGGGCTAGGCCAGAACCACTTGTAGGACTCTCCTGGAGCACCTGCCGGGCATGCGGGAACCACCTCTCAGACGTGCCAGAACCACGCGCGGCACATGACGGAACCCATTACCGGACAGACCGGAACCACCTGCCGGACACGCCAGAATCACCTGCCAAGAACACCGGAACCACCTGAACAGCTCGCCAGAAACACCTGCCGGACATGCCAAAATCACCTGCCGGCTACACCAGAACCTCTTGCCGGACACTCCGGAATCACCTGCCAGACATGATGCAACCAAATGTCAGACGTGCCAGAACCACGTGCCAGAGACACCGGATGCAACTGCCGAGCATGCCGGAACCTCCTGCTCAACTCGCTGTAACCACCTGCCGGGGACGCCAAAATCACCTGTCAGCTAGGCCAGAACCACGTGGCGGACTCTATGGAATCACCCGCCGGGCATGCCGGAACCAGCTCTCAGACGTGCCAGAAGCACGTGCCGGACACGCCGGAACCACCTACTAGAGAGACCGGAACCACCTGCCAGACCCGCCTGAACCACCTGCTGAGTACGCTGGAACAACCTGCTCTACTCGCTGGAGCCACCTGCTGGACACGCCAAAATCACCTGATGGCTACGCCAGCACCACTCGGCAGACAAGCCAGAATCACCTGCAGGGTATGCCGGAACCACCTCTCAGACGTGCCAGAACCCCTTGTCGGACACTCCGGAATCACCTGTCAGGCATGCCGGAACCACCTCTCGAACGTGCCAGAATGACGTGCCAGAGACACCGGATGCACCTGCCGAGCACGCCGGAACCTCCTCTTCGACTCGCCGGAACCACCAGCCAGAGACGCCAAAATCCCCTGCCAGGTAGGCCAGAATCACATGGCGGACGCTCCGGAATCTCCCGCCGGGAAGGTAGGAACCACCTCTCAAACATACTGGAAGCACGTGCCGGACATGCCGGCACCACGTACTGGACAGACCAGAAACACCTGCCGGACCTGCCTGAACCACCTGCTGAGCACACCGGAACAACTTGCTCGACTCGCTGGAGCCACCTGCTGGACACCCCAAAATCACCAGCCAGCTATGCCAGAACCACTTGCCGTACACTCCGGAATCACCTGCTGGTTACACCAGAGCCACTTGGTGGACAATCCAGAATCACCTGCCGGACATGCCAGAACCACCTGTCACACATGCCGGAACCACGTGCCTGACACGCCGGAACCACCTCGCGGACAGACCGGAACCACCTACCAGACATGCCTGAACCACCTGCCGAGCATGCCGGAACCACCTGCCGGACACGCCAAAATCACCTGCGGGCTAGGCCAGAACCACTTGTAGGACTCTCCTGGAGCACCTGCCGGGCATGCGGGAACCACCTCTCAGACGTGCCAGAACCACGCGCGGCACATGACGGAACCCATTACCGGACAGACCGGAACCACCTGCCGGACACGCCAGAATCACCTGCCAAGAACACCGGAACCACCTGAACAGCTCGCCAGAAACACCTGCCGGACATGCCAAAATCACCTGCCGGCTACACCAGAACCTCTTGCCGGACACTCCGGAATCACCTGCCAGACATGATGCAACCAAATGTCAGACGTGCCAGAACCACGTGCCAGAGACACCGGATGCAACTGCCGAGCATGCCGGAACCTCCTGCTCAACTCGCTGTAACCACCTGCCGGGGACGCCAAAATCACCTGTCAGCTAGGCCAGAACCACGTGGCGGACTCTATGGAATCACCCGCCGGGCATGCCGGAACCAGCTCTCAGACGTGCCAGAAGCACGTGCCGGACACGCCGGAACCACCTACTAGAGAGACCGGAACCACCTGCCAGACCCGCCTGAACCACCTGCTGAGTACGCTGGAACAACCTGCTCTACTCGCTGGAGCCACCTGCTGGACACGCCAAAATCACCTGATGGCTACGCCAGCACCACTCGGCAGACAAGCCAGAATCACCTGCAGGGTATGCCGGAACCACCTCTCAGACGTGCCAGAACCCCTTGTCGGACACTCCGGAATCACCTGTCAGGCATGCCGGAACCACCTCTCGAACGTGCCAGAATGACGTGCCAGAGACACCGGATGCACCTGCCGAGCACGCCGGAACCTCCTCTTCGACTCGCCGGAACCACCAGCCAGAGACGCCAAAATCCCCTGCCAGGTAGGCCAGAATCACATGGCGGACGCTCCGGAATCTCCCGCCGGGAAGGTAGGAACCACCTCTCAAACATACTGGAAGCACGTGCCGGACATGCCGGCACCACGTACTGGACAGACCAGAAACACCTGCCGGACCTGCCTGAACCACCTGCTGAGCACACCGGAACAACTTGCTCGACTCGCTGGAGCCACCTGCTGGACACCCCAAAATCACCAGCCAGCTATGCCAGAACCACTTGCCGTACACTCCGGAATCACCTGCTGGTTACACCAGAGCCACTTGGTGGACAATCCAGAATCACCTGCCGGACATGCCAGAACCACCTGTCACACATGCCGGAACCACGTGCCTGACACGCCGGAACCACCTCGCGGACAGACCGGAACCACCTACCAGACATGCCTGAACCACCTGCCGAGCATGCCGGAACCACCTGCCGGACACGCCAAAATCACCTGCGGGCTAGGCCAGAACCACTTGTAGGACTCTCCTGGAGCACCTGCCGGGCATGCGGGAACCACCTCTCAGACGTGCCAGAACCACGCGCGGCACATGACGGAACCCATTACCGGACAGACCGGAACCACCTGCCGGACACGCCAGAATCACCTGCCAAGAACACCGGAACCACCTGAACAGCTCGCCAGAAACACCTGCCGGACATGCCAAAATCACCTGCCGGCTACACCAGAACCTCTTGCCGGACACTCCGGAATCACCTGCCAGACATGATGCAACCAAATGTCAGACGTGCCAGAACCACGTGCCAGAGACACCGGATGCAACTGCCGAGCATGCCGGAACCTCCTGCTCAACTCGCTGTAACCACCTGCCGGGGACGCCAAAATCACCTGTCAGCTAGGCCAGAACCACGTGGCGGACTCTATGGAATCACCCGCCGGGCATGCCGGAACCAGCTCTCAGACGTGCCAGAAGCACGTGCCGGACACGCCGGAACCACCTACTAGAGAGACCGGAACCACCTGCCAGACCCGCCTGAACCACCTGCTGAGTACGCTGGAACAACCTGCTCTACTCGCTGGAGCCACCTGCTGGACACGCCAAAATCACCTGATGGCTACGCCAGCACCACTCGGCAGACAAGCCAGAATCACCTGCAGGGTATGCCGGAACCACCTCTCAGACGTGCCAGAACCCCTTGTCGGACACTCCGGAATCACCTGTCAGGCATGCCGGAACCACCTCTCGAACGTGCCAGAATGACGTGCCAGAGACACCGGATGCACCTGCCGAGCACGCCGGAACCTCCTCTTCGACTCGCCGGAACCACCAGCCAGAGACGCCAAAATCCCCTGCCAGGTAGGCCAGAATCACATGGCGGACGCTCCGGAATCTCCCGCCGGGAAGGTAGGAACCACCTCTCAAACATACTGGAAGCACGTGCCGGACATGCCGGCACCACGTACTGGACAGACCAGAAACACCTGCCGGACCTGCCTGAACCACCTGCTGAGCACACCGGAACAACTTGCTCGACTCGCTGGAGCCACCTGCTGGACACCCCAAAATCACCAGCCAGCTATGCCAGAACCACTTGCCGTACACTCCGGAATCACCTGCTGGTTACACCAGAGCCACTTGGTGGACAATCCAGAATCACCTGCCGGACATGCCAGAACCACCTGTCACACATGCCGGAACCACGTGCCTGACACGCCGGAACCACCTCGCGGACAGACCGGAACCACCTACCAGACATGCCTGAACCACCTGCCGAGCATGCCGGAACCACCTGCCGGACACGCCAAAATCACCTGCGGGCTAGGCCAGAACCACTTGTAGGACTCTCCTGGAGCACCTGCCGGGCATGCGGGAACCACCTCTCAGACGTGCCAGAACCACGCGCGGCACATGACGGAACCCATTACCGGACAGACCGGAACCACCTGCCGGACACGCCAGAATCACCTGCCAAGAACACCGGAACCACCTGAACAGCTCGCCAGAAACACCTGCCGGACATGCCAAAATCACCTGCCGGCTACACCAGAACCTCTTGCCGGACACTCCGGAATCACCTGCCAGACATGAGGCAACCAAATGTCAGACGTGCCAGAACCACGTGCCAGAGACACCGGATGCAACTGCCGAGCATGCCGGAACCTCCTGCTCAACTCGCTGTAACCACCTGCCGGGGACGCCAAAATCACCTGTCAGCTAGGCCAGAACCACGTGGCGGACTCTATGGAATCACCCGCCGGGCATGCCGGAACCAGCTCTCAGACGTGCCAGAAGCACGTGCCGGACACGCCGGAACCACCTACTAGAGAGACCGGAACCACCTGCCAGACCCGCCTGAACCACCTGCTGAGTACGCTGGAACAACCTGCTCTACTCGCTGGAGCCACCTGCTGGACACGCCAAAATCACCTGATGGCTACGCCAGCACCACTCGGCAGACAAGCCAGAATCACCTGCAGGGTATGCCGGAACCACCTCTCAGACGTGCCAGAACCCCTTGTCGGACACTCCGGAATCACCTGTCAGGCATGCCGGAACCACCTCTCGAACGTGCCAGAATGACGTGCCAGAGACACCGGATGCACCTGCCGAGCACGCCGGAACCTCCTCTTCGACTCGCCGGAACCACCAGCCAGAGACGCCAAAATCCCCTGCCAGGTAGGCCAGAATCACATGGCGGACGCTCCGGAATCTCCCGCCGGGAAGGTAGGAACCACCTCTCAAACATACTGGAAGCACGTGCCGGACATGCCGGCACCACGTACTGGACAGACCAGAAACACCTGCCGGACCTGCCTGAACCACCTGCTGAGCACACCGGAACAACTTGCTCGACTCGCTGGAGCCACCTGCTGGACACCCCAAAATCACCAGCCAGCTATGCCAGAACCACTTGCCGTACACTCCGGAATCACCTGCTGGTTACACCAGAGCCACTTGGTGGACAATCCAGAATCACCTGCCGGACATGCCAGAACCACCTGTCACACATGCCGGAACCACGTGCCTGACACGCCGGAACCACCTCGCGGACAGACCGGAACCACCTACCAGACATGCCTGAACCACCTGCCGAGCATGCCGGAACCACCTGCCGGACACGCCAAAATCACCTGCGGGCTAGGCCAGAACCACTTGTAGGACTCTCCTGGAGCACCTGCCGGGCATGCGGGAACCACCTCTCAGACGTGCCAGAACCACGCGCGGCACATGACGGAACCCATTACCGGACAGACCGGAACCACCTGCCGGACACGCCAGAATCACCTGCCAAGAACACCGGAACCACCTGAACAGCTCGCCAGAAACACCTGCCGGACATGCCAAAATCACCTGCCGGCTACACCAGAACCTCTTGCCGGACACTCCGGAATCACCTGCCAGACATGAGGCAACCAAATGTCAGACGTGCCAGAACCACGTGCCAGAGACACCGGATGCAACTGCCGAGCATGCCGGAACCTCCTGCTCAACTCGCTGTAACCACCTGCCGGGGACGCCAAAATCACCTGTCAGCTAGGCCAGAACCACGTGGCGGACTCTATGGAATCACCCGCCGGGCATGCCGGAACCAGCTCTCAGACGTGCCAGAAGCACGTGCCGGACACGCCGGAACCACCTACTAGAGAGACCGGAACCACCTGCCAGACCCGCCTGAACCACCTGCTGAGTACGCTGGAACAACCTGCTCTACTCGCTGGAGCCACCTGCTGGACACGCCAAAATCACCTGATGGCTACGCCAGCACCACTCGGCAGACAAGCCAGAATCACCTGCAGGGTATGCCGGAACCACCTCTCAGACGTGCCAGAACCCCTTGTCGGACACTCCGGAATCACCTGTCAGGCATGCCGGAACCACCTCTCGAACGTGCCAGAATGACGTGCCAGAGACACCGGATGCACCTGCCGAGCACGCCGGAACCTCCTCTTCGACTCGCCGGAACCACCAGCCAGAGACGCCAAAATCCCCTGCCAGGTAGGCCAGAATCACATGGCGGACGCTCCGGAATCTCCCGCCGGGAAGGTAGGAACCACCTCTCAAACATACTGGAAGCACGTGCCGGACATGCCGGCACCACGTACTGGACAGACCAGAAACACCTGCCGGACCTGCCTGAACCACCTGCTGAGCACACCGGAACAACTTGCTCGACTCGCTGGAGCCACCTGCTGGACACCCCAAAATCACCAGCCAGCTATGCCAGAACCACTTGCCGTACACTCCGGAATCACCTGCTGGTTACACCAGAGCCACTTGGTGGACAATCCAGAATCACCTGCCGGACATGCCAGAACCACCTGTCACACATGCCGGAACCACGTGCCTGACACGCCGGAACCACCTCGCGGACAGACCGGAACCACCTACCAGACATGCCTGAACCACCTGCCGAGCATGCCGGAACCACCTGCCGGACACGCCAAAATCACCTGCGGGCTAGGCCAGAACCACTTGTAGGACTCTCCTGGAGCACCTGCCGGGCATGCGGGAACCACCTCTCAGACGTGCCAGAACCACGCGCGGCACATGACGGAACCCATTACCGGACAGACCGGAACCACCTGCCGGACACGCCAGAATCACCTGCCAAGAACACCGGAACCACCTGAACAGCTCGCCAGAAACACCTGCCGGACATGCCAAAATCACCTGCCGGCTACACCAGAACCTCTTGCCGGACACTCCGGAATCACCTGCCAGACATGATGCAACCAAATGTCAGACGTGCCAGAACCACGTGCCAGAGACACCGGATGCAACTGCCGAGCATGCCGGAACCTCCTGCTCAACTCGCTGTAACCACCTGCCGGGGACGCCAAAATCACCTGTCAGCTAGGCCAGAACCACGTGGCGGACTCTATGGAATCACCCGCTGGGCATGCCGGAACCAGCTCTCAGACGTGCCAGAAGCACGTGCCGGACACGCCGGAACCACCTACTAGAGAGACCGGAACCACCTGCCAGACCCGCCTGAACCACCTGCTGAGTACGCTGGAACAACCTGCTCTACTCGCTGGAGCCACCTGCTGGACACGCCAAAATCACCTGATGGCTACGCCAGCACCACTCGGCAGACAAGCCAGAATCACCTGCAGGGTATGCCGGAACCACCTCTCAGACGTGCCAGAACCCCTTGTCGGACACTCCGGAATCACCTGTCAGGCATGCCGGAACCACCTCTCGAACGTGCCAGAATGACGTGCCAGAGACACCGGATGCACCTGCCGAGCACGCCGGAACCTCCTCTTCGACTCGCCGGAACCACCAGCCAGAGACGCCAAAATCCCCTGCCAGGTAGGCCAGAATCACATGGCGGACGCTCCGGAATCTCCCGCCGGGAAGGTAGGAACCACCTCTCAAACATACTGGAAGCACGTGCCGGACATGCCGGCACCACGTACTGGACAGACCAGAAACACCTGCCGGACCTGCCTGAACCACCTGCTGAGCACACCGGAACAACTTGCTCGACTCGCTGGAGCCACCTGCTGGACACCCCAAAATCACCAGCCAGCTATGCCAGAACCACTTGCCGTACACTCCGGAATCACCTGCTGGTTACACCAGAGCCACTTGGTGGACAATCCAGAATCACCTGCCGGACATGCCAGAACCACCTGTCACACATGCCGGAACCACGTGCCTGACACGCCGGAACCACCTCGCGGACAGACCGGAACCACCTACCAGACATGCCTGAACCACCTGCCGAGAATGCCGGAACCACCTGCCGGACACGCCAAAATCACCTGCGGGCTAGGCCAGAACCACTTGTAGGACTCTCCTGGAGCACCTGCCGGGCATGCGGGAACCACCTCTCAGACGTGCCAGAACCACGCGCGGCACATGACGGAACCCATTACCGGACAGACCGGAACCACCTGCCGGACACGCCAGAATCACCTGCCAAGAACACCGGAACCACCTGAACAGCTCGCCAGAAACACCTGCCGGACATGCCAAAATCACCTGCCGGCTACACCAGAACCTCTTGCCGGACACTCCGGAATCACCTGCCAGACATGATGCAACCAAATGTCAGACGTGCCAGAACCACGTGCCAGAGACACCGGATGCAACTGCCGAGCATGCCGGAACCTCCTGCTCAACTCGCTGTAACCACCTGCCGGGGACGCCAAAATCACCTGTCAGCTAGGCCAGAACCACGTGGCGGACTCTATGGAATCACCCGCCGGGCATGCCGGAACCAGCTCTCAGACGTGCCAGAAGCACGTGCCGGACACGCCGGAACCACCTACTAGAGAGACCGGAACCACCTGCCAGACCCGCCTGAACCACCTGCTGAGTACGCTGGAACAACCTGCTCTACTCGCTGGAGCCACCTGCTGGACACGCCAAAATCACCTGATGGCTACGCCAGCACCACTCGGCAGACAAGCCAGAATCACCTGCAGGGTATGCCGGAACCACCTCTCAGACGTGCCAGAACCCCTTGTCGGACACTCCGGAATCACCTGTCAGGCATGCCGGAACCACCTCTCGAACGTGCCAGAATGACGTGCCAGAGACACCGGATGCACCTGCCGAGCACGCCGGAACCTCCTCTTCGACTCGCCGGAACCACCAGCCAGAGACGCCAAAATCCCCTGCCAGGTAGGCCAGAATCACATGGCGGACGCTCCGGAATCTCCCGCCGGGAAGGTAGGAACCACCTCTCAAACATACTGGAAGCACGTGCCGGACATGCCGGCACCACGTACTGGACAGACCAGAAACACCTGCCGGACCTGCCTGAACCACCTGCTGAGCACACCGGAACAACTTGCTCGACTCGCTGGAGCCACCTGCTGGACACCCCAAAATCACCAGCCAGCTATGCCAGAACCACTTGCCGTACACTCCGGAATCACCTGCTGGTTACACCAGAGCCACTTGGTGGACAATCCAGAATCACCTGCCGGACATGCCAGAACCACCTGTCACACATGCCGGAACCACGTGCCTGACACGCCGGAACCACCTCGCGGACAGACCGGAACCACCTACCAGACATGCCTGAACCACCTGCCGAGCATGCCGGAACCACCTGCCGGACACGCCAAAATCACCTGCGGGCTAGGCCAGAACCACTTGTAGGACTCTCCTGGAGCACCTGCCGGGCATGCGGGAACCACCTCTCAGACGTGCCAGAACCACGCGCGGCACATGACGGAACCCATTACCGGACAGACCGGAACCACCTGCCGGACACGCCAGAATCACCTGCCAAGAACACCGGAACCACCTGAACAGCTCGCCAGAAACACCTGCCGGACATGCCAAAATCACCTGCCGGCTACACCAGAACCTCTTGCCGGACACTCCGGAATCACCTGCCAGACATGATGCAACCAAATGTCAGACGTGCCAGAACCACGTGCCAGAGACACCGGATGCAACTGCCGAGCATGCCGGAACCTCCTGCTCAACTCGCTGTAGCCACCTGCCGGGGACGCCAAAATCACCTGTCAGCTAGGCCAGAACCACGTGGCGGACTCTATGGAATCACCCGCCGGGCATGCCGGAACCAGCTCTCAGACGTGCCAGAAGCACGTGCCGGACACGCCGGAACCACCTACTAGAGAGACCGGAACCACCTGCCAGACCCGCCTGAACCACCTGCTGAGTACGCTGGAACAACCTGCTCTACTCGCTGGAGCCACCTGCTGGACACGCCAAAATCACCTGATGGCTACGCCAGCACCACTCGGCAGACAAGCCAGAATCACCTGCAGGGTATGCCGGAACCACCTCTCAGACGTGCCAGAACCCCTTGTCGGACACTCCGGAATCACCTGTCAGGCATGCCGGAACCACCTCTCGAACGTGCCAGAATGACGTGCCAGAGACACCGGATGCACCTGCCGAGCACGCCGGAACCTCCTCTTCGACTCGCCGGAACCACCAGCCAGAGACGCCAAAATCCCCTGCCAGGTAGGCCAGAATCACATGGCGGACGCTCCGGAATCTCCCGCCGGGAAGGTAGGAACCACCTCTCAAACATACTGGAAGCACGTGCCGGACATGCCGGCACCACGTACTGGACAGACCAGAAACACCTGCCGGACCTGCCTGAACCACCTGCTGAGCACACCGGAACAACTTGCTCGACTCGCTGGAGCCACCTGCTGGACACCCCAAAATCACCAGCCAGCTATGCCAGAACCACTTGCCGTACACTCCGGAATCACCTGCTGGTTACACCAGAGCCACTTGGTGGACAATCCAGAATCACCTGCCGGACATGCCAGAACCACCTGTCACACATGCCGGAACCACGTGCCTGACACGCCGGAACCACCTCGCGGACAGAAGGGAACCACCTACCAGATATGCCTGAACCACCTGCCGGACACGCCAAAATCACCTGCGGGCTAGGCCAGAACCACTTGTAGGACTCTCCTGGAGCACCTGCCGGGCATGCGGGAACCACCTCTCAGACGTGCCAGAACCACGTGCGGCACATGACGGAACCCATTACCGGACAGACCGGAACCACCTGCCGGACACGCCAGAATCACCTGCCAAGAACACCGGAACCACCTGAACAGCTCGCCAGAAACACCTGCCGGACATGCCAAAATCACCTGCCGGCTACACCAGAACCTCTTGCCGGACACTCCGGAATCACCTGCCAGACATGATGCAACCAAATGTCAGACGTGCCAGAACCACGTGCCAGAGACACCGGATGCAACTGCCGAGCATGCCGGAACCTCCTGCTCAACTCGCTGTAACCACCTGCCGGGGACGCCAAAATCACCTGTCAGCTAGGCCAGAACCACGTGGCGGACTCTATGGAATCACCCGCCGGGCATGCCGGAACCAGCTCTCAGACGTGCCAGAAGCACGTGCCGGACACGCCGGAACCACCTACTAGAGAGACCGGAACCACCTGCCAGACCCGCCTGAACCACCTGCTGAGTACGCTGGAACAACCTGCTCTACTCGCTGGAGCCACCTGCTGGACACGCCAAAATCACCTGATGGCTACGCCAGCACCACTCGGCAGACAAGCCAGAATCACCTGCAGGGTATGCCGGAACCACCTCTCAGACGTGCCAGAACCCCTTGTCGGACACTCCGGAATCACCTGTCAGGCATGCCGGAACCACCTCTCGAACGTGCCAGAATGACGTGCCAGAGACACCGGATGCACCTGCCGAGCACGCCGGAACCTCCTCTTCGACTCGCCGGAACCACCAGCCAGAGACGCCAAAATCCCCTGCCAGGTAGGCCAGAATCACATGGCGGACGCTCCGGAATCTCCCGCCGGGAAGGTAGGAACCACCTCTCAAACATACTGGAAGCACGTGCCGGACATGCCGGCACCACGTACTGGACAGACCAGAAACACCTGCCGGACCTGCCTGAACCACCTGCTGAGCACACCGGAACAACTTGCTCGACTCGCTGGAGCCACCTGCTGGACACCCCAAAATCACCAGCCAGCTATGCCAGAACCACTTGCCGTACACTCCGGAATCACCTGCTGGTTACACCAGAGCCACTTGGTGGACAATCCAGAATCACCTGCCGGACATGCCAGAACCACCTGTCACACATGCCGGAACCACGTGCCTGACACGCCGGAACCACCTCGCGGACAGACCGGAACCACCTACCAGACATGCCTGAACCACCTGCCGAGCATGCCGGAACCACCTGCCGGACACGCCAAAATCACCTGCGGGCTAGGCCAGAACCACTTGTAGGACTCTCCTGGAGCACCTGCCGGGCATGCGGGAACCACCTCTCAGACGTGCCAGAACCACGTGCGGCACATGACGGAACCCATTACCGGACAGACCGGAACCACCTGCCGGACACGCCAGAATCACCTGCCAAGAACACCGGAACCACCTGAACAGCTCGCCAGAAACACCTGCCGGACATGCCAAAATCACCTGCCGGCTACACCAGAACCTCTTGCCGGACACTCCGGAATCACCTGCCAGACATGATGCAACCAAATGTCAGACGTGCCAGAACCACGTGCCAGAGACACCGGATGCAACTGCCGAGCATGCCGGAACCTCCTGCTCAACTCGCTGTAACCACCTGCCGGGGACGCCAAAATCACCTGTCAGCTAGGCCAGAACCACGTGGCGGACTCTATGGAATCACCCGCCGGGCATGCCGGAACCAGCTCTCAGACGTGCCAGAAGCACGTGCCGGACACGCCGGAACCACCTACTAGAGAGACCGGAACCACCTGCCAGACCCGCCTGAACCACCTGCTGAGTACGCTGGAACAACCTGCTCTACTCGCTGGAGCCACCTGCTGGACACGCCAAAATCACCTGATGGCTACGCCAGCACCACTCGGCAGACAAGCCAGAATCACCTGCAGGGTATGCCGGAACCACCTCTCAGACGTGCCAGAACCCCTTGTCGGACACTCCGGAATCACCTGTCAGGCATGCCGGAACCACCTCTCGAACGTGCCAGAATGACGTGCCAGAGACACCGGATGCACCTGCCGAGCACGCCGGAACCTCCTCTTCGACTCGCCGGAACCACCAGCCAGAGACGCCAAAATCCCCTGCCAGGTAGGCCAGAATCACATGGCGGACGCTCCGGAATCTCCCGCCGGGAAGGTAGGAACCACCTCTCAAACATACTGGAAGCACGTGCCGGACATGCCGGCACCACGTACTGGACAGACCAGAAACACCTGCCGGACCTGCCTGAACCACCTGCTGAGCACACCGGAACAACTTGCTCGACTCGCTGGAGCCACCTGCTGGACACCCCAAAATCACCAGCCAGCTATGCCAGAACCACTTGCCGTACACTCCGGAATCACCTGCTGGTTACACCAGAGCCACTTGGTGGACAATCCAGAATCACCTGCCGGACATGCCAGAACCACCTGTCACACATGCCGGAACCACGTGCCTGACACGCCGGAACCACCTCGCGGACAGACCGGAACCACCTACCAGATATGCCGGAACCACCTGCCGGACACGCCAAAATCACCTGCGGGCTAGGCCAGAACCACTTGTAGGACTCTCCTGGAGCACCTGCCGGGCATGCGGGAACCACCTCTCAGACGTGCCAGAACCACGTGCGGCACATGACGGAACCCATTACCGGACAGACCGGAACCACCTGCCGGACACGCCAGAATCACCTGCCAAGAACACCGGAACCACCTGAACAGCTCGCCAGAAACACCTGCCGGACATGCCAAAATCACCTGCCGGCTACACCAGAACCTCTTGCCGGACACTCCGGAATCACCTGCCAGACATGATGCAACCAAATGTCAGACGTGCCAGAACCACGTGCCAGAGACACCGGATGCAACTGCCGAGCATGCCGGAACCTCCTGCTCAACTCGCTGTAACCACCTGCCGGGGACGCCAAAATCACCTGTCAGCTAGGCCAGAACCACGTGGCGGACTCTATGGAATCACCCGCCGGGCATGCCGGAACCAGCTCTCAGACGTGCCAGAAGCACGTGCCGGACACGCCGGAACCACCTACTAGAGAGACCGGAACCACCTGCCAGACCCGCCTGAACCACCTGCTGAGTACGCTGGAACAACCTGCTCTACTCGCTGGAGCCACCTGCTGGACACGCCAAAATCACCTGATGGCTACGCCAGCACCACTCGGCAGACAAGCCAGAATCACCTGCAGGGTATGCCGGAACCACCTCTCAGACGTGCCAGAACCCCTTGTCGGACACTCCGGAATCACCTGTCAGGCATGCCGGAACCACCTCTCGAACGTGCCAGAATGACGTGCCAGAGACACCGGATGCACCTGCCGAGCACGCCGGAACCTCCTCTTCGACTCGCCGGAACCACCAGCCAGAGACGCCAAAATCCCCTGCCAGGTAGGCCAGAATCACATGGCGGACGCTCCGGAATCTCCCGCCGGGAAGGTAGGAACCACCTCTCAAACATACTGGAAGCACGTGCCGGACATGCCGGCACCACGTACTGGACAGACCAGAAACACCTGCCGGACCTGCCTGAACCACCTGCTGAGCACACCGGAACAACTTGCTCGACTCGCTGGAGCCACCTGCTGGACACCCCAAAATCACCAGCCAGCTATGCCAGAACCACTTGCCGTACACTCCGGAATCACCTGCTGGTTACACCAGAGCCACTTGGTGGACAATCCAGAATCACCTGCCGGACATGCCAGAACCACCTGTCACACATGCCGGAACCACGTGCCTGACACGCCGGAACCACCTCGCGGACAGACCGGAACCACCTACCAGACATGCCTGAACCACCTGCCGAGCATGCCGGAACCACCTGCCGGACACGCCAAAATCACCTGCGGGCTAGGCCAGAACCACTTGTAGGACTCTCCTGGAGCACCTGCCGGGCATGCGGGAACCACCTCTCAGACGTGCCAGAACCACGTGCGGCACATGACGGAACCCATTACCGGACAGACCGGAACCACCTGCCGGACACGCCAGAATCACCTGCCAAGAACACCGGAACCACCTGAACAGCTCGCCAGAAACACCTGCCGGACATGCCAAAATCACCTGCCGGCTACACCAGAACCTCTTGCCGGACACTCCGGAATCACCTGCCAGACATGATGCAACCAAATGTCAGACGTGCCAGAACCACGTGCCAGAGACACCGGATGCAACTGCCGAGCATGCCGGAACCTCCTGCTCAACTCGCTGTAACCACCTGCCGGGGACGCCAAAATCACCTGTCAGCTAGGCCAGAACCACGTGGCGGACTCTATGGAATCACCCGCCGGGCATGCCGGAACCAGCTCTCAGACGTGCCAGAAGCACGTGCCGGACACGCCGGAACCACCTACTAGAGAGACCGGAACCACCTGCCAGACCCGCCTGAACCACCTGCTGAGTACGCTGGAACAACCTGCTCTACTCGCTGGAGCCACCTGCTGGACACGCCAAAATCACCTGATGGCTACGCCAGCACCACTCGGCAGACAAGCCAGAATCACCTGCAGGGTATGCCGGAACCACCTCTCAGACGTGCCAGAACCCCTTGTCGGACACTCCGGAATCACCTGTCAGGCATGCCGGAACCACCTCTCGAACGTGCCAGAATGACGTGCCAGAGACACCGGATGCACCTGCCGAGCACGCCGGAACCTCCTCTTCGACTCGCCGGAACCACCAGCCAGAGACGCCAAAATCCCCTGCCAGGTAGGCCAGAATCACATGGCGGACGCTCCGGAATCTCCCGCCGGGAAGGTAGGAACCACCTCTCAAACATACTGGAAGCACGTGCCGGACATGCCGGCACCACGTACTGGACAGACCAGAAACACCTGCCGGACCTGCCTGAACCACCTGCTGAGCACACCGGAACAACTTGCTCGACTCGCTGGAGCCACCTGCTGGACACCCCAAAATCACCAGCCAGCTATGCCAGAACCACTTGCCGTACACTCCGGAATCACCTGCTGGTTACACCAGAGCCACTTGGTGGACAATCCAGAATCACCTGCCGGACATGCCAGAACCACCTGTCACACATGCCGGAACCACGTGCCTGACACGCCGGAACCACCTCGCGGACAGACCGGAACCACCTACCAGACATGCCTGAACCACCTGCCGAGCATGCCGGAACCACCTGCCGGACACGCCAAAATCACCTGCGGGCTAGGCCAGAACCACTTGTAGGACTCTCCTGGAGCACCTGCCGGGCATGCGGGAACCACCTCTCAGACGTGCCAGAACCACGTGCGGCACATGACGGAACCCATTACCGGACAGACCGGAACCACCTGCCGGACACGCCAGAATCACCTGCCAAGAACACCGGAACCACCTGAACAGCTCGCCAGAAACACCTGCCGGACATGCCAAAATCACCTGCCGGCTACACCAGAACCTCTTGCCGGACACTCCGGAATCACCTGCCAGACATGATGCAACCAAATGTCAGACGTGCCAGAACCACGTGCCAGAGACACCGGATGCAACTGCCGAGCATGCCGGAACCTCCTGCTCAACTCGCTGTAACCACCTGCCGGGGACGCCAAAATCACCTGTCAGCTAGGCCAGAACCACGTGGCGGACTCTATGGAATCACCCGCCGGGCATGCCGGAACCAGCTCTCAGACGTGCCAGAAGCACGTGCCGGACACGCCGGAACCACCTACTAGAGAGACCGGAACCACCTGCCAGACCCGCCTGAACCACCTGCTGAGTACGCTGGAACAACCTGCTCTACTCGCTGGAGCCACCTGCTGGACACGCCAAAATCACCTGAT
Source organism: Equus asinus (assembly GCF_041296235.1). NCBI lineage: Eukaryota > Metazoa > Chordata > Mammalia > Perissodactyla > Equidae > Equus > Equus asinus. The sequence continues at coordinate 259,133 of NW_027225453.1, read as the reverse complement.
GGCTACGCCAGCACCACTCGGCAGACAAGCCAGAATCACCTGCAGGGTATGCCGGAACCACCTCTCAGACGTGCCAGAACCCCTTGTCGGACACTCCGGAATCACCTGTCAGGCATGCCGGAACCACCTCTCGAACGTGCCAGAATGACGTGCCAGAGACACCGGATGCACCTGCCGAGCACGCCGGAACCTCCTCTTCGACTCGCCGGAACCACCAGCCAGAGACGCCAAAATCCCCTGCCAGGTAGGCCAGAATCACATGGCGGACGCTCCGGAATCTCCCGCCGGGAAGGTAGGAACCACCTCTCAAACATACTGGAAGCACGTGCCGGACATGCCGGCACCACGTACTGGACAGACCAGAAACACCTGCCGGACCTGCCTGAACCACCTGCTGAGCACACCGGAACAACTTGCTCGACTCGCTGGAGCCACCTGCTGGACACCCCAAAATCACCAGCCAGCTATGCCAGAACCACTTGCCGTACACTCCGGAATCACCTGCTGGTTACACCAGAGCCACTTGGTGGACAATCCAGAATCACCTGCCGGACATGCCAGAACCACCTGTCACACATGCCGGAACCACGTGCCTGACACGCCGGAACCACCTCGCGGACAGACCGGAACCACCTACCAGATATGCCGGAACCACCTGCCGGACACGCCAAAATCACCTGCGGGCTAGGCCAGAACCACTTGTAGGACTCTCCTGGAGCACCTGCCGGGCATGCGGGAACCACCTCTCAGACGTGCCAGAACCACGTGCGGCACATGACGGAACCCATTACCGGACAGACCGGAACCACCTGCCGGACACGCCAGAATCACCTGCCAAGAACACCGGAACCACCTGAACAGCTCGCCAGAAACACCTGCCGGACATGCCAAAATCACCTGCCGGCTACACCAGAACCTCTTGCCGGACACTCCGGAATCACCTGCCAGACATGATGCAACCAAATGTCAGACGTGCCAGAACCACGTGCCAGAGACACCGGATGCAACTGCCGAGCATGCCGGAACCTCCTGCTCAACTCGCTGTAACCACCTGCCGGGGACGCCAAAATCACCTGTCAGCTAGGCCAGAACCACGTGGCGGACTCTATGGAATCACCCGCCGGGCATGCCGGAACCAGCTCTCAGACGTGCCAGAAGCACGTGCCGGACACGCCGGAACCACCTACTAGAGAGACCGGAACCACCTGCCAGACCCGCCTGAACCACCTGCTGAGTACGCTGGAACAACCTGCTCTACTCGCTGGAGCCACCTGCTGGACACGCCAAAATCACCTGATGGCTACGCCAGCACCACTCGGCAGACAAGCCAGAATCACCTGCAGGGTATGCCGGAACCACCTCTCAGACGTGCCAGAACCCCTTGTCGGACACTCCGGAATCACCTGTCAGGCATGCCGGAACCACCTCTCGAACGTGCCAGAATGACGTGCCAGAGACACCGGATGCACCTGCCGAGCACGCCGGAACCTCCTCTTCGACTCGCCGGAACCACCAGCCAGAGACGCCAAAATCCCCTGCCAGGTAGGCCAGAATCACATGGCGGACGCTCCGGAATCTCCCGCCGGGAAGGTAGGAACCACCTCTCAAACATACTGGAAGCACGTGCCGGACATGCCGGCACCACGTACTGGACAGACCAGAAACACCTGCCGGACCTGCCTGAACCACCTGCTGAGCACACCGGAACAACTTGCTCGACTCGCTGGAGCCACCTGCTGGACACCCCAAAATCACCAGCCAGCTATGCCAGAACCACTTGCCGTACACTCCGGAATCACCTGCTGGTTACACCAGAGCCACTTGGTGGACAATCCAGAATCACCTGCCGGACATGCCAGAACCACCTGTCACACATGCCGGAACCACGTGCCTGACACGCCGGAACCACCTCGCGGACAGACCGGAACCACCTACCAGATATGCCGGAACCACCTGCCGGACACGCCAAAATCACCTGCGGGCTAGGCCAGAACCACTTGTAGGACTCTCCTGGAGCACCTGCCGGGCATGCGGGAACCACCTCTCAGACGTGCCAGAACCACGTGCGGCACATGACGGAACCCATTACCGGACAGACCGGAACCACCTGCCGGACACGCCAGAATCACCTGCCAAGAACACCGGAACCACCTGAACAGCTCGCCAGAAACACCTGCCGGACATGCCAAAATCACCTGCCGGCTACACCAGAACCTCTTGCCGGACACTCCGGAATCACCTGCCAGACATGATGCAACCAAATGTCAGACGTGCCAGAACCACGTGCCAGAGACACCGGATGCAACTGCCGAGCATGCCGGAACCTCCTGCTCAACTCGCTGTAACCACCTGCCGGGGACGCCAAAATCACCTGTCAGCTAGGCCAGAACCACGTGGCGGACTCTATGGAATCACCCGCCGGGCATGCCGGAACCAGCTCTCAGACGTGCCAGAAGCACGTGCCGGACACGCCGGAACCACCTACTAGAGAGACCGGAACCACCTGCCAGACCCGCCTGAACCACCTGCTGAGTACGCTGGAACAACCTGCTCTACTCGCTGGAGCCACCTGCTGGACACGCCAAAATCACCTGATGGCTACGCCAGCACCACTCGGCAGACAAGCCAGAATCACCTGCAGGGTATGCCGGAACCACCTCTCAGACGTGCCAGAACCCCTTGTCGGACACTCCGGAATCACCTGTCAGGCATGCCGGAACCACCTCTCGAACGTGCCAGAATGACGTGCCAGAGACACCGGATGCACCTGCCGAGCACGCCGGAACCTCCTCTTCGACTCGCCGGAACCACCAGCCAGAGACGCCAAAATCCCCTGCCAGGTAGGCCAGAATCACATGGCGGACGCTCCGGAATCTCCCGCCGGGAAGGTAGGAACCACCTCTCAAACATACTGGAAGCACGTGCCGGACATGCCGGCACCACGTACTGGACAGACCAGAAACACCTGCCGGACCTGCCTGAACCACCTGCTGAGCACACCGGAACAACTTGCTCGACTCGCTGGAGCCACCTGCTGGACACCCCAAAATCACCAGCCAGCTATGCCAGAACCACTTGCCGTACACTCCGGAATCACCTGCTGGTTACACCAGAGCCACTTGGTGGACAATCCAGAATCACCTGCCGGACATGCCAGAACCACCTGTCACACATGCCGGAACCACGTGCCTGACACGCCGGAACCACCTCGCGGACAGACCGGAACCACCTACCAGATATGCCGGAACCACCTGCCGGACACGCCAAAATCACCTGCGGGCTAGGCCAGAACCACTTGTAGGACTCTCCTGGAGCACCTGCCGGGCATGCGGGAACCACCTCTCAGACGTGCCAGAACCACGTGCGGCACATGACGGAACCCATTACCGGACAGACCGGAACCACCTGCCGGACACGCCAGAATCACCTGCCAAGAACACCGGAACCACCTGAACAGCTCGCCAGAAACACCTGCCGGACATGCCAAAATCACCTGCCGGCTACACCAGAACCTCTTGCCGGACACTCCGGAATCACCTGCCAGACATGATGCAACCAAATGTCAGACGTGCCAGAACCACGTGCCAGAGACACCGGATGCAACTGCCGAGCATGCCGGAACCTCCTGCTCAACTCGCTGTAACCACCTGCCGGGGACGCCAAAATCACCTGTCAGCTAGGCCAGAACCACGTGGCGGACTCTATGGAATCACCCGCCGGGCATGCCGGAACCAGCTCTCAGACGTGCCAGAAGCACGTGCCGGACACGCCGGAACCACCTACTAGAGAGACCGGAACCACCTGCCAGACCCGCCTGAACCACCTGCTGAGTACGCTGGAACAACCTGCTCTACTCGCTGGAGCCACCTGCTGGACACGCCAAAATCACCTGATGGCTACGCCAGCACCACTCGGCAGACAAGCCAGAATCACCTGCAGGGTATGCCGGAACCACCTCTCAGACGTGCCAGAACCCCTTGTCGGACACTCCGGAATCACCTGTCAGGCATGCCGGAACCACCTCTCGAACGTGCCAGAATGACGTGCCAGAGACACCGGATGCACCTGCCGAGCACGCCGGAACCTCCTCTTCGACTCGCCGGAACCACCAGCCAGAGACGCCAAAATCCCCTGCCAGGTAGGCCAGAATCACATGGCGGACGCTCCGGAATCTCCCGCCGGGAAGGTAGGAACCACCTCTCAAACATACTGGAAGCACGTGCCGGACATGCCGGCACCACGTACTGGACAGACCAGAAACACCTGCCGGACCTGCCTGAACCACCTGCTGAGCACACCGGAACAACTTGCTCGACTCGCTGGAGCCACCTGCTGGACACCCCAAAATCACCAGCCAGCTATGCCAGAACCACTTGCCGTACACTCCGGAATCACCTGCTGGTTACACCAGAGCCACTTGGTGGACAATCCAGAATCACCTGCCGGACATGCCAGAACCACCTGTCACACATGCCGGAACCACGTGCCTGACACGCCGGAACCACCTCGCGGACAGACCGGAACCACCTACCAGACATGCCGGAACCACCTGCCGGACACGCCAAAATCACCTGCGGGCTAGGCCAGAACCACTTGTAGGACTCTCCTGGAGCACCTGCCGGGCATGCGGGAACCACCTCTCAGACGTGCCAGAACCACGTGCGGCACATGACGGAACCCATTACCGGACAGACCGGAACCACCTGCCGGACACGCCAGAATCACCTGCCAAGAACACCGGAACCACCTGAACAGCTCGCCAGAAACACCTGCCGGACATGCCAAAATCACCTGCCGGCTACACCAGAACCTCTTGCCGGACACTCCGGAATCACCTGCCAGACATGATGCAACCAAATGTCAGACGTGCCAGAACCACGTGCCAGAGACACCGGATGCAACTGCCGAGCATGCCGGAACCTCCTGCTCAACTCGCTGTAACCACCTGCCGGGGACGCCAAAATCACCTGTCAGCTAGGCCAGAACCACGTGGCGGACTCTATGGAATCACCCGCCGGGCATGCCGGAACCAGCTCTCAGACGTGCCAGAAGCACGTGCCGGACACGCCGGAACCACCTACTAGAGAGACCGGAACCACCTGCCAGACCCGCCTGAACCACCTGCTGAGTACGCTGGAACAACCTGCTCTACTCGCTGGAGCCACCTGCTGGACACGCCAAAATCACCTGATGGCTACGCCAGCACCACTCGGCAGACAAGCCAGAATCACCTGCAGGGTATGCCGGAACCACCTCTCAGACGTGCCAGAACCCCTTGTCGGACACTCCGGAATCACCTGTCAGGCATGCCGGAACCACCTCTCGAACGTGCCAGAATGACGTGCCAGAGACACCGGATGCACCTGCCGAGCACGCCGGAACCTCCTCTTCGACTCGCCGGAACCACCAGCCAGAGACGCCAAAATCCCCTGCCAGGTAGGCCAGAATCACATGGCGGACGCTCCGGAATCTCCCGCCGGGAAGGTAGGAACCACCTCTCAAACATACTGGAAGCACGTGCCGGACATGCCGGCACCACGTACTGGACAGACCAGAAACACCTGCCGGACCTGCCTGAACCACCTGCTGAGCACACCGGAACAACTTGCTCGACTCGCTGGAGCCACCTGCTGGACACCCCAAAATCACCAGCCAGCTATGCCAGAACCACTTGCCGTACACTCCGGAATCACCTGCTGGTTACACCAGAGCCACTTGGTGGACAATCCAGAATCACCTGCCGGACATGCCAGAACCACCTGTCACACATGCCGGAACCACGTGCCTGACACGCCGGAACCACCTCGCGGACAGACCGGAACCACCTACCAGACATGCCTGAACCACCTGCCGAGCATGCCGGAACCACCTGCCGGACACGCCAAAATCACCTGCGGGCTAGGCCAGAACCACTTGTAGGACTCTCCTGGAGCACCTGCCGGGCATGCGGGAACCACCTCTCAGACGTGCCAGAACCACGTGCGGCACATGACGGAACCCATTACCGGACAGACCGGAACCACCTGCCGGACACGCCAGAATCACCTGCCAAGAACACCGGAACCACCTGAACAGCTCGCCAGAAACACCTGCCGGACATGCCAAAATCACCTGCCGGCTACACCAGAACCTCTTGCCGGACACTCCGGAATCACCTGCCAGACATGATGCAACCAAATGTCAGACGTGCCAGAACCACGTGCCAGAGACACCGGATGCAACTGCCGAGCATGCCGGAACCTCCTGCTCAACTCGCTGTAACCACCTGCCGGGGACGCCAAAATCACCTGTCAGCTAGGCCAGAACCACGTGGCGGACTCTATGGAATCACCCACCGGGCATGCCGGAACCAGCTCTCAGACGTGCCAGAAGCACGTGCCGGACACGCCGGAACCACCTACTAGAGAGACCGGAACCACCTGCCAGACCCGCCTGAACCACCTGCTGAGTACGCTGGAACAACCTGCTCTACTCGCTGGAGCCACCTGCTGGACACGCCAAAATCACCTGATGGCTACGCCAGCACCACTCGGCAGACAAGCCAGAATCACCTGCAGGGTATGCCGGAACCACCTCTCAGACGTGCCAGAACCCCTTGTCGGACACTCCGGAATCACCTGTCAGGCATGCCGGAACCACCTCTCGAACGTGCCAGAATGACGTGCCAGAGACACCGGATGCACCTGCCGAGCACGCCGGAACCTCCTCTTCGACTCGCCGGAACCACCAGCCAGAGACGCCAAAATCCCCTGCCAGGTAGGCCAGAATCACATGGCGGACGCTCCGGAATCTCCCGCCGGGAAGGTAGGAACCACCTCTCAAACATACTGGAAGCACGTGCCGGACATGCCGGCACCACGTACTGGACAGACCAGAAACACCTGCCGGACCTGCCTGAACCACCTGCTGAGCACACCGGAACAACTTGCTCGACTCGCTGGAGCCACCTGCTGGACACCCCAAAATCACCAGCCAGCTATGCCAGAACCACTTGCCGTACACTCCGGAATCACCTGCTGGTTACACCAGAGCCACTTGGTGGACAATCCAGAATCACCTGCCGGACATGCCAGAACCACCTGTCACACATGCCGGAACCACGTGCCTGACACGCCGGAACCACCTCGCGGACAGACCGGAACCACCTACCAGACATGCCTGAACCACCTGCCGAGCATGCCGGAACCACCTGCCGGACACGCCAAAATCACCTGCGGGCTAGGCCAGAACCACTTGTAGGACTCTCCTGGAGCACCTGCCGGGCATGCGGGAACCACCTCTCAGACGTGCCAGAACCACGTGCGGCACATGACGGAACCCATTACCGGACAGACCGGAACCACCTGCCGGACACGCCAGAATCACCTGCCAAGAACACCGGAACCACCTGAACAGCTCGCCAGAAACACCTGCCGGACATGCCAAAATCACCTGCCGGCTACACCAGAACCTCTTGCCGGACACTCCGGAATCACCTGCCAGACATGATGCAACCAAATGTCAGACGTGCCAGAACCACGTGCCAGAGACACCGGATGCAACTGCCGAGCATGCCGGAACCTCCTGCTCAACTCGCTGTAACCACCTGCCGGGGATGCCAAAATCACCTGTCAGCTAGGCCAGAACCACGTGGCGGACTCTATGGAATCACCCGCCGGGCATGCCGGAACCAGCTCTCAGACGTGCCAGAAGCACGTGCCGGACACGCCGGAACCACCTACTAGAGAGACCGGAACCACCTGCCAGACCCGCCTGAACCACCTGCTGAGTACGCTGGAACAACCTGCTCTACTCGCTGGAGCCACCTGCTGGACACGCCAAAATCACCTGATGGCTACGCCAGCACCACTCGGCAGACAAGCCAGAATCACCTGCAGGGTATGCCGGAACCACCTCTCAGACGTGCCAGAACCCCTTGTCGGACACTCCGGAATCACCTGTCAGGCATGCCGGAACCACCTCTCGAACGTGCCAGAATGACGTGCCAGAGACACCGGATGCACCTGCCGAGCACGCCGGAACCTCCTCTTCGACTCGCCGGAACCACCAGCCAGAGACGCCAAAATCCCCTGCCAGGTAGGCCAGAATCACATGGCGGACGCTCCGGAATCTCCCGCCGGGAAGGTAGGAACCACCTCTCAAACATACTGGAAGCACGTGCCGGACATGCCGGCACCACGTACTGGACAGACCAGAAACACCTGCCGGACCTGCCTGAACCACCTGCTGAGCACACCGGAACAACTTGCTCGACTCGCTGGAGCCACCTGCTGGACACCCCAAAATCACCAGCCAGCTATGCCAGAACCACTTGCCGTACACTCCGGAATCACCTGCTGGTTACACCAGAGCCACTTGGTGGACAATCCAGAATCACCTGCCGGACATGCCAGAACCACCTGTCACACATGCCGGAACCACGTGCCTGACACGCCGGAACCACCTCGCGGACAGACCGGAACCACCTACCAGACATGCCTGAACCACCTGCCGAGCATGCCGGAACCACCTGCCGGACACGCCAAAATCACCTGCGGGCTAGGCCAGAACCACTTGTAGGACTCTCCTGGAGCACCTGCCGGGCATGCGGGAACCACCTCTCAGACGTGCCAGAACCACGTGCGGCACATGACGGAACCCATTACCGGACAGACCGGAACCACCTGCCGGACACGCCAGAATCACCTGCCAAGAACACCGGAACCACCTGAACAGCTCGCCAGAAACACCTGCCGGACATGCCAAAATCACCTGCCGGCTACACCAGAACCTCTTGCCGGACACTCCGGAATCACCTGCCAGACATGATGCAACCAAATGTCAGACGTGCCAGAACCACGTGCCAGAGACACCGGATGCAACTGCCGAGCATGCCGGAACCTCCTGCTCAACTCGCTGTAACCACCTGCCGGGGACGCCAAAATCACCTGTCAGCTAGGCCAGAACCACGTGGCGGACTCTATGGAATCACCCGCCGGGCATGCCGGAACCAGCTCTCAGACGTGCCAGAAGCACGTGCCGGACACGCCGGAACCACCTACTAGAGAGACCGGAACCACCTGCCAGACCCGCCTGAACCACCTGCTGAGTACGCTGGAACAACCTGCTCTACTCGCTGGAGCCACCTGCTGGACACGCCAAAATCACCTGATGGCTACGCCAGCACCACTCGGCAGACAAGCCAGAATCACCTGCAGGGTATGCCGGAACCACCTCTCAGACGTGCCAGAACCCCTTGTCGGACACTCCGGAATCACCTGTCAGGCATGCCGGAACCACCTCTCGAACGTGCCAGAATGACGTGCCAGAGACACCGGATGCACCTGCCGAGCACGCCGGAACCTCCTCTTCGACTCGCCGGAACCACCAGCCAGAGACGCCAAAATCCCCTGCCAGGTAGGCCAGAATCACATGGCGGACGCTCCGGAATCTCCCGCCGGGAAGGTAGGAACCACCTCTCAAACATACTGGAAGCACGTGCCGGACATGCCGGCACCACGTACTGGACAGACCAGAAACACCTGCCGGACCTGCCTGAACCACCTGCTGAGCACACCGGAACAACTTGCTCGACTCGCTGGAGCCACCTGCTGGACACCCCAAAATCACCAGCCAGCTATGCCAGAACCACTTGCCGTACACTCCGGAATCACCTGCTGGTTACACCAGAGCCACTTGGTGGACAATCCAGAATCACCTGCCGGACATGCCAGAACCACCTGTCACACATGCCGGAACCACGTGCCTGACACGCCGGAACCACCTCGCGGACAGACCGGAACCACCTACCAGACATGCCGGAACCACCTGCCGGACACGCCAAAATCACCTGCGGGCTAGGCCAGAACCACTTGTAGGACTCTCCTGGAGCACCTGCCGGGCATGCGGGAACCACCTCTCAGACGTGCCAGAACCACGTGCGGCACATGACGGAACCCATTACCGGACAGACCGGAACCACCTGCTGGACACGCCAGAATCACCTGCCAAGAACACCGGAACCACCTGAACAGCTCGCCAGAAACACCTGCCGGACATGCCAAAATCACCTGCCGGCTACACCAGAACCTCTTGCCGGACACTCCGGAATCACCTGCCAGACATGATGCAACCAAATGTCAGACGTGCCAGAACCACGTGCCAGAGACACCGGATGCAACTGCCGAGCATGCCGGAACCTCCTGCTCAACTCGCTGTAACCACCTGCCGGGGACGCCAAAATCACCCTTCAGCTAGGCCAGAACCACGTGGCGGACTCTATGGAATCACCCGCCGGGCATGCCGGAACCAGCTCTCAGACGTGCCAGAAGCACGTGCCGGACACGCCGGAACCACCTACTAGAGAGACCGGAACCACCTGCCAGACCCGCCTGAACCACCTGCTGAGTACGCTGGAACAACCTGCTCTACTCGCTGGAGCCACCTGCTGGACACGCCAAAATCACCTGATGGCTACGCCAGCACCACTCGGCAGACAAGCCAGAATCACCTGCAGGGTATGCCGGAACCACCTCTCAGACGTGCCAGAACCCCTTGTCGGACACTCCGGAATCACCTGTCAGGCATGCCGGAACCACCTCTCGAACGTGCCAGAATGACGTGCCAGAGACACCGGATGCACCTGCCGAGCACGCCGGAACCTCCTCTTCGACTCGCCGGAACCACCAGCCAGAGACGCCAAAATCCCCTGCCAGGTAGGCCAGAATCACATGGCGGACGCTCCGGAATCTCCCGCCGGGAAGGTAGGAACCACCTCTCAAACATACTGGAAGCACGTGCCGGACATGCCGGCACCACGTACTGGACAGACCAGAAACACCTGCCGGACCTGCCTGAACCACCTGCTGAGCACACCGGAACAACTTGCTCGACTCGCTGGAGCCACCTGCTGGACACCCCAAAATCACCAGCCAGCTATGCCAGAACCACTTGCCGTACACTCCGGAATCACCTGCTGGTTACACCAGAGCCACTTGGTGGACAATCCAGAATCACCTGCCGGACATGCCAGAACCACCTGTCACACATGCCGGAACCACGTGCCTGACACGCCGGAACCACCTCGCGGACAGACCGGAACCACCTACCAGACATGCCTGAACCACCTGCCGAGCATGCCGGAACCACCTGCCGGACACGCCAAAATCACCTGCGGGCTAGGCCAGAACCACTTGTAGGACTCTCCTGGAGCACCTGCCGGGCATGCGGGAACCACCTCTCAGACGTGCCAGAACCACGTGCGGCACATGACGGAACCCATTACCGGACAGACCGGAACCACCTGCCGGACACGCCAGAATCACCTGCCAAGAACACCGGAACCACCTGAACAGCTCGCCAGAAACACCTGCCGGACATGCCAAAATCACCTGCCGGCTACACCAGAACCTCTTGCCGGACACTCCGGAATCACCTGCCAGACATGATGCAACCAAATGTCAGACGTGCCAGAACCACGTGCCAGAGACACCGGATGCAACTGCCGAGCATGCCGGAACCTCCTGCTCAACTCGCTGTAACCACCTGCCGGGGACGCCAAAATCACCTGTCAGCTAGGCCAGAACCACGTGGCGGACTCTATGGAATCACCCGCCGGGCATGCCGGAACCAGCTCTCAGACGTGCCAGAAGCACGTGCCGGACACGCCGGAACCACCTACTAGAGAGACCGGAACCACCTGCCAGACCCGCCTGAACCACCTGCTGAGTACGCTGGAACAACCTGCTCTACTCGCTGGAGCCACCTGCTGGACACGCCAAAATCACCTGATGGCTACGCCAGCACCACTCGGCAGACAAGCCAGAATCACCTGCAGGGTATGCCGGAACCACCTCTCAGACGTGCCAGAACCCCTTGTCGGACACTCCGGAATCACCTGTCAGGCATGCCGGAACCACTTCTCGAACGTGCCAGAATGACGTGCCAGAGACACCGGATGCACCTGCCGAGCACGCCGGAACCTCCTCTTCGACTCGCCGGAACCACCAGCCAGAGACGCCAAAATCCCCTGCCAGGTAGGCCAGAATCACATGGCGGACGCTCCGGAATCTCCCGCCGGGAAGGTAGGAACCACCTCTCAAACATACTGGAAGCACGTGCCGGACATGCCGGCACCACGTACTGGACAGACCAGAAACACCTGCCGGACCTGCCTGAACCACCTGCTGAGCACACCGGAACAACTTGCTCGACTCGCTGGAGCCACCTGCTGGACACCCCAAAATCACCAGCCAGCTATGCCAGAACCACTTGCCGTACACTCCGGAATCACCTGCTGGTTACACCAGAGCCACTTGGTGGACAATCCAGAATCACCTGCCGGACATGCCAGAACCACCTGTCACACATGCCGGAACCACGTGCCTGACACGCCGGAACCACCTCGCGGACAGACCGGAACCACCTACCAGACATGCCTGAACCACCTGCCGAGCATGCCGGAACCACCTGCCGGACACGCCAAAATCACCTGCGGGCTAGGCCAGAACCACTTGTAGGACTCTCCTGGAGCACCTGCCGGGCATGCGGGAACCACCTCTCAGACGTGCCAGAACCACGTGCGGCACATGACGGAACCCATTACCGGACAGACCGGAACCACCTGCCGGACACGCCAGAATCACCTGCCAAGAACACCGGAACCACCTGAACAGCTCGCCAGAAACACCTGCCGGACATGCCAAAATCACCTGCCGGCTACACCAGAACCTCTTGCCGGACACTCCGGAATCACCTGCCAGACATGATGCAACCAAATGTCAGACGTGCCAGAACCACGTGCCAGAGACACCGGATGCAACTGCCGAGCATGCCGGAACCTCCTGCTCAACTCGCTGTAACCACCTGCCGGGGACGCCAAAATCACCTGTCAGCTAGGCCAGAACCACGTGGCGGACTCTATGGAATCACCCGCCGGGCATGCCGGAACCAGCTCTCAGACGTGCCAGAAGCACGTGCCGGACACGCCGGAACCACCTACTAGAGAGACCGGAACCACCTGCCAGACCCGCCTGAACCACCTGCTGAGTACGCTGGAACAACCTGCTCTACTCGCTGGAGCCACCTGCTGGACACGCCAAAATCACCTGATGGCTACGCCAGCACCACTCGGCAGACAAGCCAGAATCACCTGCAGGGTATGCCGGAACCACCTCTCAGACGTGCCAGAACCCCTTGTCGGACACTCCGGAATCACCTGTCAGGCATGCCGGAACCACCTCTCGAACGTGCCAGAATGACGTGCCAGAGACACCGGATGCACCTGCCGAGCACGCCGGAACCTCCTCTTCGACTCGCCGGAACCACCAGCCAGAGACGCCAAAATCCCCTGCCAGGTAGGCCAGAATCACATGGCGGACGCTCCGGAATCTCCCGCCGGGAAGGTAGGAACCACCTCTCAAACATACTGGAAGCACGTGCCGGACATGCCGGCACCACGTACTGGACAGACCAGAAACACCTGCCGGACCTGCCTGAACCACCTGCTGAGCACACCGGAACAACTTGCTCGACTCGCTGGAGCCACCTGCTGGACACCCCAAAATCACCAGCCAGCTATGCCAGAACCACTTGCCGTACACTCCGGAATCACCTGCTGGTTACACCAGAGCCACTTGGTGGACAATCCAGAATCACCTGCCGGACATGCCAGAACCACCTGTCACACATGCCGGAACCACGTGCCTGACACGCCGGAACCACCTCGCGGACAGACCGGAACCACCTACCAGACATGCCGGAACCACCTGCCGGACACGCCAAAATCACCTGCGGGCTAGGCCAGAACCACTTGTAGGACTCTCCTGGAGCACCTGCCGGGCATGCGGGAACCACCTCTCAGACGTGCCAGAACCACGTGCGGCACATGACGGAACCCATTACCGGACAGACCGGAACCACCTGCTGGACACGCCAGAATCACCTGCCAAGAACACCGGAACCACCTGAACAGCTCGCCAGAAACACCTGCCGGACATGCCAAAATCACCTGCCGGCTACACCAGAACCTCTTGCCGGACACTCCGGAATCACCTGCCAGACATGATGCAACCAAATGTCAGACGTGCCAGAACCACGTGCCAGAGACACCGGATGCAACTGCCGAGCATGCCGGAACCTCCTGCTCAACTCGCTGTAACCACCTGCCGGGGACGCCAAAATCACCCTTCAGCTAGGCCAGAACCACGTGGCGGACTCTATGGAATCACCCGCCGGGCATGCCGGAACCAGCTCTCAGACGTGCCAGAAGCACGTGCCGGACACGCCGGAACCACCTACTAGAGAGACCGGAACCACCTGCCAGACCCGCCTGAACCACCTGCTGAGTACGCTGGAACAACCTGCTCTACTCGCTGGAGCCACCTGCTGGACACGCCAAAATCACCTGATGGCTACGCCAGCACCACTCGGCAGACAAGCCAGAATCACCTGCAGGGTATGCCGGAACCACCTCTCAGACGTGCCAGAACCCCTTGTCGGACACTCCGGAATCACCTGTCAGGCATGCCGGAACCACCTCTCGAACGTGCCAGAATGACGTGCCAGAGACACCGGATGCACCTGCCGAGCACGCCGGAACCTCCTCTTCGACTCGCCGGAACCACCAGCCAGAGACGCCAAAATCCCCTGCCAGGTAGGCCAGAATCACATGGCGGACGCTCCGGAATCTCCCGCCGGGAAGGTAGGAACCACCTCTCAAACATACTGGAAGCACGTGCCGGACATGCCGGCACCACGTACTGGACAGACCAGAAACACCTGCCGGACCTGCCTGAACCACCTGCTGAGCACACCGGAACAACTTGCTCGACTCGCTGGAGCCACCTGCTGGACACCCCAAAATCACCAGCCAGCTATGCCAGAACCACTTGCCGTACACTCCGGAATCACCTGCTGGTTACACCAGAGCCACTTGGTGGACAATCCAGAATCACCTGCCGGACATGCCAGAACCACCTGTCACACATGCCGGAACCACGTGCCTGACACGCCGGAACCACCTCGCGGACAGACCGGAACCACCTACCAGACATGCCTGAACCACCTGCCGAGCATGCCGGAACCACCTGCCGGACACGCCAAAATCACCTGCGGGCTAGGCCAGAACCACTTGTAGGACTCTCCTGGAGCACCTGCCGGGCATGCGGGAACCACCTCTCAGACGTGCCAGAACCACGTGCGGCACATGACGGAACCCATTACCGGACAGACCGGAACCACCTGCCGGACACGCCAGAATCACCTGCCAAGAACACCGGAACCACCTGAACAGCTCGCCAGAAACACCTGCCGGACATGCCAAAATCACCTGCCGGCTACACCAGAACCTCTTGCCGGACACTCCGGAATCACCTGCCAGACATGATGCAACCAAATGTCAGACGTGCCAGAACCACGTGCCAGAGACACCGGATGCAACTGCCGAGCATGCCGGAACCTCCTGCTCAACTCGCTGTAACCACCTGCCGGGGACGCCAAAATCACCTGTCAGCTAGGCCAGAACCACGTGGCGGACTCTATGGAATCACCCGCCGGGCATGCCGGAACCAGCTCTCAGACGTGCCAGAAGCACGTGCCGGACACGCCGGAACCACCTACTAGAGAGACCGGAACCACCTGCCAGACCCGCCTGAACCACCTGCTGAGTACGCTGGAACAACCTGCTCTACTCGCTGGAGCCACCTGCTGGACACGCCAAAATCACCTGATGGCTACGCCAGCACCACTCGGCAGACAAGCCAGAATCACCTGCAGGGTATGCCGGAACCACCTCTCAGACGTGCCAGAACCCCTTGTCGGACACTCCGGAATCACCTGTCAGGCATGCCGGAACCACTTCTCGAACGTGCCAGAATGACGTGCCAGAGACACCGGATGCACCTGCCGAGCACGCCGGAACCTCCTCTTCGACTCGCCGGAACCACCAGCCAGAGACGCCAAAATCCCCTGCCAGGTAGGCCAGAATCACATGGCGGACGCTCCGGAATCTCCCGCCGGGAAGGTAGGAACCACCTCTCAAACATACTGGAAGCACGTGCCGGACATGCCGGCACCACGTACTGGACAGACCAGAAACACCTGCCGGACCTGCCTGAACCACCTGCTGAGCACACCGGAACAACTTGCTCGACTCGCTGGAGCCACCTGCTGGACACCCCAAAATCACCAGCCAGCTATGCCAGAACCACTTGCCGTACACTCCGGAATCACCTGCTGGTTACACCAGAGCCACTTGGTGGACAATCCAGAATCACCTGCCGGACATGCCAGAACCACCTGTCACACATGCCGGAACCACGTGCCTGACACGCCGGAACCACCTCGCGGACAGACCGGAACCACCTACCAGACATGCCTGAACCACCTGCCGAGCATGCCGGAACCACCTGCCGGACACGCCAAAATCACCTGCGGGCTAGGCCAGAACCACTTGTAGGACTCTCCTGGAGCACCTGCCGGGCATGCGGGAACCACCTCTCAGACGTGCCAGAACCACGTGCGGCACATGACGGAACCCATTACCGGACAGACCGGAACCACCTGCCGGACACGCCAGAATCACCTGCCAAGAACACCGGAACCACCTGAACAGCTCGCCAGAAACACCTGCCGGACATGCCAAAATCACCTGCCGGCTACACCAGAACCTCTTGCCGGACACTCCGGAATCACCTGCCAGACATGATGCAACCAAATGTCAGACGTGCCAGAACCACGTGCCAGAGACACCGGATGCAACTGCCGAGCATGCCGGAACCTCCTGCTCAACTCGCTGTAACCACCTGCCGGGGACGCCAAAATCACCTGTCAGCTAGGCCAGAACCACGTGGCGGACTCTATGGAATCACCCGCCGGGCATGCCGGAACCAGCTCTCAGACGTGCCAGAAGCACGTGCCGGACACGCCGGAACCACCTACTAGAGAGACCGGAACCACCTGCCAGACCCGCCTGAACCACCTGCTGAGTACGCTGGAACAACCTGCTCTACTCGCTGGAGCCACCTGCTGGACACGCCAAAATCACCTGATGGCTACGCCAGCACCACTCGGCAGACAAGCCAGAATCACCTGCAGGGTATGCCGGAACCACCTCTCAGACGTGCCAGAACCCCTTGTCGGACACTCCGGAATCACCTGTCAGGCATGCCGGAACCACCTCTCGAACGTGCCAGAATGACGTGCCAGAGACACCGGATGCACCTGCCGAGCACGCCGGAACCTCCTCTTCGACTCGCCGGAACCACCAGCCAGAGACGCCAAAATCCCCTGCCAGGTAGGCCAGAATCACATGGCGGACGCTCCGGAATCTCCCGCCGGGAAGGTAGGAACCACCTCTCAAACATACTGGAAGCACGTGCCGGACATGCCGGCACCACGTACTGGACAGACCAGAAACACCTGCCGGACCTGCCTGAACCACCTGCTGAGCACACCGGAACAACTTGCTCGACTCGCTGGAGCCACCTGCTGGACACCCCAAAATCACCAGCCAGCTATGCCAGAACCACTTGCCGTACACTCCGGAATCACCTGCTGGTTACACCAGAGCCACTTGGTGGACAATCCAGAATCACCTGCCGGACATGCCAGAACCACCTGTCACACATGCCGGAACCACGTGCCTGACACGCCGGAACCACCTCGCGGACAGACCGGAACCACCTACCAGACATGCCGGAACCACCTGCCGGACACGCCAAAATCACCTGCGGGCTAGGCCAGAACCACTTGTAGGACTCTCCTGGAGCACCTGCCGGGCATGCGGGAACCACCTCTCAGACGTGCCAGAACCACGTGCGGCACATGACGGAACCCATTACCGGACAGACCGGAACCACCTGCTGGACACGCCAGAATCACCTGCCAAGAACACCGGAACCACCTGAACAGCTCGCCAGAAACACCTGCCGGACATGCCAAAATCACCTGCCGGCTACACCAGAACCTCTTGCCGGACACTCCGGAATCACCTGCCAGACATGAGGCAACCAAATGTCAGACGTGCCAGAACCACGTGCCAGAGACACCGGATGCAACTGCCGAGCATGCCGGAACCTCCTGCTCAACTCGCTGTAACCACCTGCCGGGGACGCCAAAATCACCCTTCAGCTAGGCCAGAACCACGTGGCGGACTCTATGGAATCACCCGCCGGGCATGCCGGAACCAGCTCTCAGACGTGCCAGAAGCACGTGCCGGACACGCCGGAACCACCTACTAGAGAGACCGGAACCACCTGCCAGACCCGCCTGAACCACCTGCTGAGTACGCTGGAACAACCTGCTCTACTCGCTGGAGCCACCTGCTGGACACGCCAAAATCACCTGATGGCTACGCCAGCACCACTCGGCAGACAAGCCAGAATCACCTGCAGGGTATGCCGGAACCACCTCTCAGACGTGCCAGAACCCCTTGTCGGACACTCCGGAATCACCTGTCAGGCATGCCGGAACCACCTCTCGAACGTGCCAGAATGACGTGCCAGAGACACCGGATGCACCTGCCGAGCACGCCGGAACCTCCTCTTCGACTCGCCGGAACCACCAGCCAGAGACGCCAAAATCCCCTGCCAGGTAGGCCAGAATCACATGGCGGACGCTCCGGAATCTCCCGCCGGGAAGGTAGGAACCACCTCTCAAACATACTGGAAGCACGTGCCGGACATGCCGGCACCACGTACTGGACAGACCAGAAACACCTGCCGGACCTGCCTGAACCACCTGCTGAGCACACCGGAACAACTTGCTCGACTCGCTGGAGCCACCTGCTGGACACCCCAAAATCACCAGCCAGCTATGCCAGAACCACTTGCCGTACACTCCGGAATCACCTGCTGGTTACACCAGAGCCACTTGGTGGACAATCCAGAATCACCTGCCGGACATGCCAGAACCACCTGTCACACATGCCGGAACCACGTGCCTGACACGCCGGAACCACCTCGCGGACAGACCGGAACCACCTACCAGACATGCCTGAACCACCTGCCGAGCATGCCGGAACCACCTGCCGGACACGCCAAAATCACCTGCGGGCTAGGCCAGAACCACTTGTAGGACTCTCCTGGAGCACCTGCCGGGCATGCGGGAACCACCTCTCAGACGTGCCAGAACCACGTGCGGCACATGACGGAACCCATTACCGGACAGACCGGAACCACCTGCCGGACACGCCAGAATCACCTGCCAAGAACACCGGAACCACCTGAACAGCTCGCCAGAAACACCTGCCGGACATGCCAAAATCACCTGCCGGCTACACCAGAACCTCTTGCCGGACACTCCGGAATCACCTGCCAGACATGATGCAACCAAATGTCAGACGTGCCAGAACCACGTGCCAGAGACACCGGATGCAACTGCCGAGCATGCCGGAACCTCCTGCTCAACTCGCTGTAACCACCTGCCGGGGACGCCAAAATCACCTGTCAGCTAGGCCAGAACCACGTGGCGGACTCTATGGAATCACCCGCCGGGCATGCCGGAACCAGCTCTCAGACGTGCCAGAAGCACGTGCCGGACACGCCGGAACCACCTACTAGAGAGACCGGAACCACCTGCCAGACCCGCCTGAACCACCTGCTGAGTACGCTGGAACAACCTGCTCTACTCGCTGGAGCCACCTGCTGGACACGCCAAAATCACCTGATGGCTACGCCAGCACCACTCGGCAGACAAGCCAGAATCACCTGCAGGGTATGCCGGAACCACCTCTCAGACGTGCCAGAACCCCTTGTCGGACACTCCGGAATCACCTGTCAGGCATGCCGGAACCACCTCTCGAACGTGCCAGAATGACGTGCCAGAGACACCGGATGCACCTGCCGAGCACGCCGGAACCTCCTCTTCGACTCGCCGGAACCACCAGCCAGAGACGCCAAAATCCCCTGCCAGGTAGGCCAGAATCACATGGCGGACGCTCCGGAATCTCCCGCCGGGAAGGTAGGAACCACCTCTCAAACATACTGGAAGCACGTGCCGGACATGCCGGCACCACGTACTGGACAGACCAGAAACACCTGCCGGACCTGCCTGAACCACCTGCTGAGCACACCGGAACAACTTGCTCGACTCGCTGGAGCCACCTGCTGGACACCCCAAAATCACCAGCCAGCTATGCCAGAACCACTTGCCGTACACTCCGGAATCACCTGCTGGTTACACCAGAGCCACTTGGTGGACAATCCAGAATCACCTGCCGGACATGCCAGAACCACCTGTCACACATGCCGGAACCACGTGCCTGACACGCCGGAACCACCTCGCGGACAGACCGGAACCACCTACCAGACATGCCGGAACCACCTGCCGGACACGCCAAAATCACCTGCGGGCTAGGCCAGAACCACTTGTAGGACTCTCCTGGAGCACCTGCCGGGCATGCGGGAACCACCTCTCAGACGTGCCAGAACCACGTGCGGCACATGACGGAACCCATTACCGGACAGACCGGAACCACCTGCTGGACACGCCAGAATCACCTGCCAAGAACACCGGAACCACCTGAACAGCTCGCCAGAAACACCTGCCGGACATGCCAAAATCACCTGCCGGCTACACCAGAACCTCTTGCCGGACACTCCGGAATCACCTGCCAGACATGAGGCAACCAAATGTCAGACGTGCCAGAACCACGTGCCAGAGACACCGGATGCAACTGCCGAGCATGCCGGAACCTCCTGCTCAACTCGCTGTAACCACCTGCCGGGGACGCCAAAATCACCCTTCAGCTAGGCCAGAACCACGTGGCGGACTCTATGGAATCACCCGCCGGGCATGCCGGAACCAGCTCTCAGACGTGCCAGAAGCACGTGCCGGACACGCCGGAACCACCTACTAGAGAGACCGGAACCACCTGCCAGACCCGCCTGAACCACCTGCTGAGTACGCTGGAACAACCTGCTCTACTCGCTGGAGCCACCTGCTGGACACGCCAAAATCACCTGATGGCTACGCCAGCACCACTCGGCAGACAAGCCAGAATCACCTGCAGGGTATGCCGGAACCACCTCTCAGACGTGCCAGAACCCCTTGTCGGACACTCCGGAATCACCTGTCAGGCATGCCGGAACCACCTCTCGAACGTGCCAGAATGACGTGCCAGAGACACCGGATGCACCTGCCGAGCACGCCGGAACCTCCTCTTCGACTCGCCGGAACCACCAGCCAGAGACGCCAAAATCCCCTGCCAGGTAGGCCAGAATCACATGGCGGACGCTCCGGAATCTCCCGCCGGGAAGGTAGGAACCACCTCTCAAACATACTGGAAGCACGTGCCGGACATGCCGGCACCACGTACTGGACAGACCAGAAACACCTGCCGGACCTGCCTGAACCACCTGCTGAGCACACCGGAACAACTTGCTCGACTCGCTGGAGCCACCTGCTGGACACCCCAAAATCACCAGCCAGCTATGCCAGAACCACTTGCCGTACACTCCGGAATCACCTGCTGGTTACACCAGAGCCACTTGGTGGACAATCCAGAATCACCTGCCGGACATGCCAGAACCACCTGTCACACATGCCGGAACCACGTGCCTGACACGCCGGAACCACCTCGCGGACAGACCGGAACCACCTACCAGACATGCCTGAACCACCTGCCGAGCATGCCGGAACCACCTGCCGGACACGCCAAAATCACCTGCGGGCTAGGCCAGAACCACTTGTAGGACTCTCCTGGAGCACCTGCCGGGCATGCGGGAACCACCTCTCAGACGTGCCAGAACCACGTGCGGCACATGACGGAACCCATTACCGGACAGACCGGAACCACCTGCCGGACACGCCAGAATCACCTGCCAAGAACACCGGAACCACCTGAACAGCTCGCCAGAAACACCTGCCGGACATGCCAAAATCACCTGCCGGCTACACCAGAACCTCTTGCCGGACACTCCGGAATCACCTGCCAGACATGATGCAACCAAATGTCAGACGTGCCAGAACCACGTGCCAGAGACACCGGATGCAACTGCCGAGCATGCCGGAACCTCCTGCTCAACTCGCTGTAACCACCTGCCGGGGACGCCAAAATCACCTGTCAGCTAGGCCAGAACCACGTGGCGGACTCTATGGAATCACCCGCCGGGCATGCCGGAACCAGCTCTCAGACGTGCCAGAAGCACGTGCCGGACACGCCGGAACCACCTACTAGAGAGACCGGAACCACCTGCCAGACCCGCCTGAACCACCTGCTGAGTACGCTGGAACAACCTGCTCTACTCGCTGGAGCCACCTGCTGGACACGCCAAAATCACCTGATGGCTACGCCAGCACCACTCGGCAGACAAGCCAGAATCACCTGCAGGGTATGCCGGAACCACCTCTCAGACGTGCCAGAACCCCTTGTCGGACACTCCGGAATCACCTGTCAGGCATGCCGGAACCACCTCTCGAACGTGCCAGAATGACGTGCCAGAGACACCGGATGCACCTGCCGAGCACGCCGGAACCTCCTCTTCGACTCGCCGGAACCACCAGCCAGAGACGCCAAAATCCCCTGCCAGGTAGGCCAGAATCACATGGCGGACGCTCCGGAATCTCCCGCCGGGAAGGTAGGAACCACCTCTCAAACATACTGGAAGCACGTGCCGGACATGCCGGCACCACGTACTGGACAGACCAGAAACACCTGCCGGACCTGCCTGAACCACCTGCTGAGCACACCGGAACAACTTGCTCGACTCGCTGGAGCCACCTGCTGGACACCCCAAAATCACCAGCCAGCTATGCCAGAACCACTTGCCGTACACTCCGGAATCACCTGCTGGTTACACCAGAGCCACTTGGTGGACAATCCAGAATCACCTGCCGGACATGCCAGAACCACCTGTCACACATGCCGGAACCACGTGCCTGACACGCCGGAACCACCTCGCGGACAGACCGGAACCACCTACCAGACATGCCGGAACGACCTGCCGGACACGCCAAAATCACCTGCGGGCTAGGCCAGAACCACTTGTAGGACTCTCCTGGAGCACCTGCCGGGCATGCGGGAACCACCTCTCAGACGTGCCAGAACCACGTGCGGCACATGACGGAACCCATTACCGGACAGACCGGAACCACCTGCTGGACACGCCAGAATCACCTGCCAAGAACACCGGAACCACCTGAACAGCTCGCCAGAAACACCTGCCGGACATGCCAAAATCACCTGCCGGCTACACCAGAACCTCTTGCCGGACACTCCGGAATCACCTGCCAGACATGATGCAACCAAATGTCAGACGTGCCAGAACCACGTGCCAGAGACACCGGATGCAACTGCTGAGCATGCCGGAACCTCCTGCTCAACTCGCTGTAACCACCTGCCGGGGACGCCAAAATCACCTGTCAGCTAGGCCAGAACCACGTGGCGGACTCTATGGAATCACCCGCCGGGCATGCCGGAACCAGCTCTCAGACGTGCCAGAAGCACGTGCCGGACACGCCGGAACCACCTACTAGAGAGACCGGAACCACCTGCCAGACCCGCCTGAACCACCTGCTGAGTACGCTGGAACAACCTGCTCTACTCGCTGGAGCCACCTGCTGGACACGCCAAAATCACCTGATGGCTACGCCAGCACCACTCGGCAGACAAGCCAGAATCACCTGCAGGGTATGCCGGAACCACCTCTCAGACGTGCCAGAACCCCTTGTCGGACACTCTGGAATCACCTGTCAGGCATGCCGGAACCACCTCTCGAACGTGCCAGAATGACGTGCCAGAGACACCGGATGCACCTGCCGAGCACGCCGGAACCTCCTCTTCGACTCGCCGGAACCACCAGCCAGAGACGCCAAAATCCCCTGCCAGGTAGGCCAGAATCACATGGCGGACGCTCCGGAATCTCCCGCCGGGAAGGTAGGAACCACCTCTCAAACATACTGGAAGCACGTGCCGGACATGCCGGCACCACGTACTGGACAGACCAGAAACACCTGCCGGACCTGCCTGAACCACCTGCTGAGCACACCGGAACAACTTGCTCGACTCGCTGGAGCCACCTGCTGGACACCCCAAAATCACCAGCCAGCTATGCCAGAACCACTTGCCGTACACTCCGGAATCACCTGCTGGTTACACCAGAGCCACTTGGTGGACAATCCAGAATCACCTGCCGGACATGCCAGAACCACCTGTCACACATGCCGGAACCACGTGCCTGACACGCCGGAACCACCTCGCGGACAGACCGGAACCACCTACCAGACATGCCTGAACCACCTGCCGAGCATGCCGGAACCACCTGCCGGACACGCCAAAATCACCTGCGGGCTAGGCCAGAACCACTTGTAGGACTCTCCTGGAGCACCTGCCGGGCATGCGGGAACCACCTCTCAGACGTGCCAGAACCACGTGCGGCACATGACGGAACCCATTACCGGACAGACCGGAACCACCTGCCGGACACGCCAGAATCACCTGCCAAGAACACCGGAACCACCTGAACAGCTCGCCAGAAACACCTGCCGGACATGCCAAAATCACCTGCCGGCTACACCAGAACCTCTTGCCGGACACTCCGGAATCACCTGCCAGACATGATGCAACCAAATGTCAGACGTGCCAGAACCACGTGCCAGAGACACCGGATGCAACTGCCGAGCATGCCGGAACCTCCTGCTCAACTCGCTGTAACCACCTGCCGGGGACGCCAAAATCACCTGTCAGCTAGGCCAGAACCACGTGGCGGACTCTATGGAATCACCCGCCGGGCATGCCGGAACCAGCTCTCAGACGTGCCAGAAGCACGTGCCGGACACGCCGGAACCACCTACTAGAGAGACCGGAACCACCTGCCAGACCCGCCTGAACCACCTGCTGAGTACGCTGGAACAACCTGCTCTACTCGCTGGAGCCACCTGCTGGACACGCCAAAATCACCTGATGGCTACGCCAGCACCACTCGGCAGACAAGCCAGAATCACCTGCAGGGTATGCCGGAACCACCTCTCAGACGTGCCAGAACCCCTTGTCGGACACTCCGGAATCACCTGTCAGGCATGCCGGAACCACCTCTCGAACGTGCCAGAATGACGTGCCAGAGACACCGGATGCACCTGCCGAGCACGCCGGAACCTCCTCTTCGACTCGCCGGAACCACCAGCCAGAGACGCCAAAATCCCCTGCCAGGTAGGCCAGAATCACATGGCGGACGCTCCGGAATCTCCCGCCGGGAAGGTAGGAACCACCTCTCAAACATACTGGAAGCACGTGCCGGACATGCCGGCACCACGTACTGGACAGACCAGAAACACCTGCCGGACCTGCCTGAACCACCTGCTGAGCACACCGGAACAACTTGCTCGACTCGCTGGAGCCACCTGCTGGACACCCCAAAATCACCAGCCAGCTATGCCAGAACCACTTGCCGTACACTCCGGAATCACCTGCTGGTTACACCAGAGCCACTTGGTGGACAATCCAGAATCACCTGCCGGACATGCCAGAACCACCTGTCACACATGCCGGAACCACGTGCCTGACACGCCGGAACCACCTCGCGGACAGACCGGAACCACCTACCAGACATGCCTGAACCACCTGCCGAGCATGCCGGAACCACCTGCCGGACACGCCAAAATCACCTGCGGGCTAGGCCAGAACCACTTGTAGGACTCTCCTGGAGCACCTGCCGGGCATGCGGGAACCACCTCTCAGACGTGCCAGAACCACGTGCGGCACATGACGGAACCCATTACCGGACAGACCGGAACCACCTGCCGGACACGCCAGAATCACCTGCCAAGAACACCGGAACCACCTGAACAGCTCGCCAGAAACACCTGCCGGACATGCCAAAATCACCTGCCGGCTACACCAGAACCTCTTGCCGGACACTCCGGAATCACCTGCCAGACATGATGCAACCAAATGTCAGACGTGCCAGAACCACGTGCCAGAGACACCGGATGCAACTGCCGAGCATGCCGGAACCTCCTGCTCAACTCGCTGTAACCACCTGCCGGGGACGCCAAAATCACCTGTCAGCTAGGCCAGAACCACGTGGCGGACTCTATGGAATCACCCGCCGGGCATGCCGGAACCAGCTCTCAGACGTGCCAGAAGCACGTGCCGGACACGCCGGAACCACCTACTAGAGAGACCGGAACCACCTGCCAGACCCGCCTGAACCACCTGCTGAGTACGCTGGAACAACCTGCTCTACTCGCTGGAGCCACCTGCTGGACACGCCAAAATCACCTGATGGCTACGCCAGCACCACTCGGCAGACAAGCCAGAATCACCTGCAGGGTATGCCGGAACCACCTCTCAGACGTGCCAGAACCCCTTGTCGGACACTCCGGAATCACCTGTCAGGCATGCCGGAACCACCTCTCGAACGTGCCAGAATGACGTGCCAGAGACACCGGATGCACCTGCCGAGCACGCCGGAACCTCCTCTTCGACTCGCCGGAACCACCAGCCAGAGACGCCAAAATCCCCTGCCAGGTAGGCCAGAATCACATGGCGGACGCTCCGGAATCTCCCGCCGGGAAGGTAGGAACCACCTCTCAAACATACTGGAAGCACGTGCCGGACATGCCGGCACCACGTACTGGACAGACCAGAAACACCTGCCGGACCTGCCTGAACCACCTGCTGAGCACACCGGAACAACTTGCTCGACTCGCTGGAGCCACCTGCTGGACACCCCAAAATCACCAGCCAGCTATGCCAGAACCACTTGCCGTACACTCCGGAATCACCTGCTGGTTACACCAGAGCCACTTGGTGGACAATCCAGAATCACCTGCCGGACATGCCAGAACCACCTGTCACACATGCCGGAACCACGTGCCTGACACGCCGGAACCACCTCGCGGACAGACCGGAACCACCTACCAGACATGCCTGAACCACCTGCCGAGCATGCCGGAACCACCTGCCGGACACGCCAAAATCACCTGCGGGCTAGGCCAGAACCACTTGTAGGACTCTCCTGGAGCACCTGCCGGGCATGCGGGAACCACCTCTCAGACGTGCCAGAACCACGTGCGGCACATGACGGAACCCATTACCGGACAGACCGGAACCACCTGCCGGACACGCCAGAATCACCTGCCAAGAACACCGGAACCACCTGAACAGCTCGCCAGAAACACCTGCCGGACATGCCAAAATCACCTGCCGGCTACACCAGAACCTCTTGCCGGACACTCCGGAATCACCTGCCAGACATGATGCAACCAAATGTCAGACGTGCCAGAACCACGTGCCAGAGACACCGGATGCAACTGCCGAGCATGCCGGAACCTCCTGCTCAACTCGCTGTAACCACCTGCCGGGGACGCCAAAATCACCTGTCAGCTAGGCCAGAACCACGTGGCGGACTCTATGGAATCACCCGCCGGGCATGCCGGAACCAGCTCTCAGACGTGCCAGAAGCACGTGCCGGACACGCCGGAACCACCTACTAGAGAGACCGGAACCACCTGCCAGACCCGCCTGAACCACCTGCTGAGTACGCTGGAACAACCTGCTCTACTCGCTGGAGCCACCTGCTGGACACGCCAAAATCACCTGATGGCTACGCCAGCACCACTCGGCAGACAAGCCAGAATCACCTGCAGGGTATGCCGGAACCACCTCTCAGACGTGCCAGAACCCCTTGTCGGACACTCCGGAATCACCTGTCAGGCATGCCGGAACCACCTCTCGAACGTGCCAGAATGACGTGCCAGAGACACCGGATGCACCTGCCGAGCACGCCGGAACCTCCTCTTCGACTCGCCGGAACCACCAGCCAGAGACGCCAAAATCCCCTGCCAGGTAGGCCAGAATCACATGGCGGACGCTCCGGAATCTCCCGCCGGGAAGGTAGGAACCACCTCTCAAACATACTGGAAGCACGTGCCGGACATGCCGGCACCACGTACTGGACAGACCAGAAACACCTGCCGGACCTGCCTGAACCACCTGCTGAGCACACCGGAACAACTTGCTCGACTCGCTGGAGCCACCTGCTGGACACCCCAAAATCACCAGCCAGCTATGCCAGAACCACTTGCCGTACACTCCGGAATCACCTGCTGGTTACACCAGAGCCACTTGGTGGACAATCCAGAATCACCTGCCGGACATGCCAGAACCACCTGTCACACATGCCGGAACCACGTGCCTGACACGCCGGAACCACCTCGCGGACAGACCGGAACCACCTACCAGACATGCCTGAACCACCTGCCGAGCATGCCGGAACCACCTGCCGGACACGCCAAAATCACCTGCGGGCTAGGCCAGAACCACTTGTAGGACTCTCCTGGAGCACCTGCCGGGCATGCGGGAACCACCTCTCAGACGTGCCAGAACCACGTGCGGCACATGACGGAACCCATTACCGGACAGACCGGAACCACCTGCCGGACACGCCAGAATCACCTGCCAAGAACACCGGAACCACCTGAACAGCTCGCCAGAAACACCTGCCGGACATGCCAAAATCACCTGCCGGCTACACCAGAACCTCTTGCCGGACACTCCGGAATCACCTGCCAGACATGATGCAACCAAATGTCAGACGTGCCAGAACCACGTGCCAGAGACACCGGATGCAACTGCCGAGCATGCCGGAACCTCCTGCTCAACTCGCTGTAACCACCTGCCGGGGACGCCAAAATCACCTGTCAGCTAGGCCAGAACCACGTGGCGGACTCTATGGAATCACCCGCCGGGCATGCCGGAACCAGCTCTCAGACGTGCCAGAAGCACGTGCCGGACACGCCGGAACCACCTACTAGAGAGACCGGAACCACCTGCCAGACCCGCCTGAACCACCTGCTGAGTACGCTGGAACAACCTGCTCTACTCGCTGGAGCCACCTGCTGGACACGCCAAAATCACCTGATGGCTACGCCAGCACCACTCGGCAGACAAGCCAGAATCACCTGCAGGGTATGCCGGAACCACCTCTCAGACGTGCCAGAACCCCTTGTCGGACACTCCGGAATCACCTGTCAGGCATGCCGGAACCACCTCTCGAACGTGCCAGAATGACGTGCCAGAGACACCGGATGCACCTGCCGAGCACGCCGGAACCTCCTCTTCGACTCGCCGGAACCACCAGCCAGAGACGCCAAAATCCCCTGCCAGGTAGGCCAGAATCACATGGCGGACGCTCCGGAATCTCCCGCCGGGAAGGTAGGAACCACCTCTCAAACATACTGGAAGCACGTGCCGGACATGCCGGCACCACGTACTGGACAGACCAGAAACACCTGCCGGACCTGCCTGAACCACCTGCTGAGCACACCGGAACAACTTGCTCGACTCGCTGGAGCCACCTGCTGGACACCCCAAAATCACCAGCCAGCTATGCCAGAACCACTTGCCGTACACTCCGGAATCACCTGCTGGTTACACCAGAGCCACTTGGTGGACAATCCAGAATCACCTGCCGGACATGCCAGAACCACCTGTCACACATGCCGGAACCACGTGCCTGACACGCCGGAACCACCTCGCGGACAGACCGGAACCACCTACCAGACATGCCTGAACCACCTGCCGAGCATGCCGGAACCACCTGCCGGACACGCCAAAATCACCTGCGGGCTAGGCCAGAACCACTTGTAGGACTCTCCTGGAGCACCTGCCGGGCATGCGGGAACCACCTCTCAGACGGGCCAGAACCACGTGCGGCACATGACGGAACCCATTACCGGACAGACCGGAACCACCTGCCGGACACGCCAGAATCACCTGCCAAGAACACCGGAACCACCTGAACAGCTCGCCAGAAACACCTGCCGGACATGCCAAAATCACCTGCCGGCTACACCAGAACCTCTTGCCGGACACTCCGGAATCACCTGCCAGACATGATGCAACCAAATGTCAGACGTGCCAGAACCACGTGCCAGAGACACCGGATGCAACTGCCGAGCATGCCGGAACCTCCTGCTCAACTCGCTGTAACCACCTGCCGGGGACGCCAAAATCACCTGTCAGCTAGGCCAGAACCACGTGGCGGACTCTATGGAATCACCCGCCGGGCATGCCGGAACCAGCTCTCAGACGTGCCAGAAGCACGTGCCGGACACGCCGGAACCACCTACTAGAGAGACCGGAACCACCTGCCAGACCCGCCTGAACCACCTGCTGAGTACGCTGGAACAACCTGCTCTACTCGCTGGAGCCACCTGCTGGACACGCCAAAATCACCTGATGGCTACGCCAGCACCACTCGGCAGACAAGCCAGAATCACCTGCAGGGTATGCCGGAACCACCTCTCAGACGTGCCAGAACCCCTTGTCGGACACTCCGGAATCACCTGTCAGGCATGCCGGAACCACCTCTCGAACGTGCCAGAATGACGTGCCAGAGACACCGGATGCACCTGCCGAGCACGCCGGAACCTCCTCTTCGACTCGCCGGAACCACCAGCCAGAGACGCCAAAATCCCCTGCCAGGTAGGCCAGAATCACATGGCGGACGCTCCGGAATCTCCCGCCGGGAAGGTAGGAACCACCTCTCAAACATACTGGAAGCACGTGCCGGACATGCCGGCACCACGTACTGGACAGACCAGAAACACCTGCCGGACCTGCCTGAACCACCTGCTGAGCACACCGGAACAACTTGCTCGACTCGCTGGAGCCACCTGCTGGACACCCCAAAATCACCAGCCAGCTATGCCAGAACCACTTGCCGTACACTCCGGAATCACCTGCTGGTTACACCAGAGCCACTTGGTGGACAATCCAGAATCACCTGCCGGACATGCCAGAACCACCTGTCACACATGCCGGAACCACGTGCCTGACACGCCGGAACCACCTCGCGGACAGACCGGAACCACCTACCAGACATGCCTGAACCACCTGCCGAGCATGCCGGAACCACCTGCCGGACACGCCAAAATCACCTGCGGGCTAGGCCAGAACCACTTGTAGGACTCTCCTGGAGCACCTGCCGGGCATGCGGGAACCACCTCTCAGACGGGCCAGAACCACGTGCGGCACATGACGGAACCCATTACCGGACAGACCGGAACCACCTGCTGGACACGCCAGAATCACCTGCCAAGAACACCGGAACCACCTGAACAGCTCGCCAGAAACACCTGCCGGACATGCCAAAATCACCTGCCGGCTACACCAGAACCTCTTGCCGGACACTCCGGAATCACCTGCCAGACATGATGCAACCAAATGTCAGACGTGCCAGAACCACGTGCCAGAGACACCGGATGCAACTGCCGAGCATGCCGGAACCTCCTGCTCAACTCGCTGTAACCACCTGCCGGGGACGCCAAAATCACCTGTCAGCTAGGCCAGAACCACGTGGCGGACTCTATGGAATCACCCGCCGGGCATGCCGGAACCAGCTCTCAGACGTGCCAGAAGCACGTGCCGGACACGCCGGAACCACCTACTAGAGAGACCGGAACCACCTGCCAGACCCGCCTGAACCACCTGCTGAGTACGCTGGAACAACCTGCTCTACTCGCTGGAGCCACCTGCTGGACACGCCAAAATCACCTGATGGCTACGCCAGCACCACTCGGCAGACAAGCCAGAATCACCTGCAGGGTATGCCGGAACCACCTCTCAGACGTGCCAGAACCCCTTGTCGGACACTCCGGAATCACCTGTCAGGCATGCCGGAACCACCTCTCGAACGTGCCAGAATGACGTGCCAGAGACACCGGATGCACCTGCCGAGCACGCCGGAACCTCCTCTTCGACTCGCCGGAACCACCAGCCAGAGACGCCAAAATCCCCTGCCAGGTAGGCCAGAATCACATGGCGGACGCTCCGGAATCTCCCGCCGGGAAGGTAGGAACCACCTCTCAAACATACTGGAAGCACGTGCCGGACATGCCGGCACCACGTACTGGACAGACCAGAAACACCTGCCGGACCTGCCTGAACCACCTGCTGAGCACACCGGAACAACTTGCTCGACTCGCTGGAGCCACCTGCTGGACACCCCAAAATCACCAGCCAGCTATGCCAGAACCACTTGCCGTACACTCCGGAATCACCTGCTGGTTACACCAGAGCCACTTGGTGGACAATCCAGAATCACCTGCCGGACATGCCAGAACCACCTGTCACACATGCCGGAACCACGTGCCTGACACGCCGGAACCACCTCGCGGACAGACCGGAACCACCTACCAGACATGCCTGAACCACCTGCCGAGCATGCCGGAACCACCTGCCGGACACGCCAAAATCACCTGCGGGCTAGGCCAGAACCACTTGTAGGACTCTCCTGGAGCACCTGCCGGGCATGCGGGAACCACCTCTCAGACGGGCCAGAACCACGTGCGGCACATGACGGAACCCATTACCGGACAGACCGGAACCACCTGCTGGACACGCCAGAATCACCTGCCAAGAACACCGGAACCACCTGAACAGCTCGCCAGAAACACCTGCCGGACATGCCAAAATCACCTGCCGGCTACACCAGAACCTCTTGCCGGACACTCCGGAATCACCTGCCAGACATGATGCAACCAAATGTCAGACGTGCCAGAACCACGTGCCAGAGACACCGGATGCAACTGCCGAGCATGCCGGAACCTCCTGCTCAACTCGCTGTAACCACCTGCCGGGGACGCCAAAATCACCTGTCAGCTAGGCCAGAACCACGTGGCGGACTCTATGGAATCACCCGCCGGGCATGCCGGAACCAGCTCTCAGACGTGCCAGAAGCACGTGCCGGACACGCCGGAACCACCTACTAGAGAGACCGGAACCACCTGCCAGACCCGCCTGAACCACCTGCTGAGTACGCTGGAACAACCTGCTCTACTCGCTGGAGCCACCTGCTGGACACGCCAAAATCACCTGATGGCTACGCCAGCACCACTCGGCAGACAAGCCAGAATCACCTGCAGGGTATGCCGGAACCACCTCTCAGACGTGCCAGAACCCCTTGTCGGACACTCCGGAATCACCTGTCAGGCATGCCGGAACCACCTCTCGAACGTGCCAGAATGACGTGCCAGAGACACCGGATGCACCTGCCGAGCACGCCGGAACCTCCTCTTCGACTCGCCGGAACCACCAGCCAGAGACGCCAAAATCCCCTGCCAGGTAGGCCAGAATCACATGGCGGACGCTCCGGAATCTCCCGCCGGGAAGGTAGGAACCACCTCTCAAACATACTGGAAGCACGTGCCGGACATGCCGGCACCACGTACTGGACAGACCAGAAACACCTGCCGGACCTGCCTGAACCACCTGCTGAGCACACCGGAACAACTTGCTCGACTCGCTGGAGCCACCTGCTGGACACCCCAAAATCACCAGCCAGCTATGCCAGAACCACTTGCCGTACACTCCGGAATCACCTGCTGGTTACACCAGAGCCACTTGGTGGACAATCCAGAATCACCTGCCGGACATGCCAGAACCACCTGTCACACATGCCGGAACCACGTGCCTGACACGCCGGAACCACCTCGCGGACAGACCGGAACCACCTACCAGACATGCCTGAACCACCTGCCGAGCATGCCGGAACCACCTGCCGGACACGCCAAAATCACCTGCGGGCTAGGCCAGAACCACTTGTAGGACTCTCCTGGAGCACCTGCCGGGCATGCGGGAACCACCTCTCAGACGTGCCAGAACCACGTGCGGCACATGACGGAACCCATTACCGGACAGACCGGAACCACCTGCCGGACACGCCAGAATCACCTGCCAAGAACACCGGAACCACCTGAACAGCTCGCCAGAAACACCTGCCGGACATGCCAAAATCACCTGCCGGCTACACCAGAACCTCTTGCCGGACACTCCGGAATCACCTGCCAGACATGATGCAACCAAATGTCAGACGTGCCAGAACCACGTGCCAGAGACACCGGATGCAACTGCCGAGCATGCCGGAACCTCCTGCTCAACTCGCTGTAACCACCTGCCGGGGACGCCAAAATCACCTGTCAGCTAGGCCAGAACCACGTGGCGGACTCTATGGAATCACCCGCCGGGCATGCCGGAACCAGCTCTCAGACGTGCCAGAAGCACGTGCCGGACACGCCGGAACCACCTACTAGAGAGACCGGAACCACCTGCCAGACCCGCCTGAACCACCTGCTGAGTACGCTGGAACAACCTGCTCTACTCGCTGGAGCCACCTGCTGGACACGCCAAAATCACCTGATGGCTACGCCAGCACCACTCGGCAGACAAGCCAGAATCACCTGCAGGGTATGCCGGAACCACCTCTCAGACGTGCCAGAACCCCTTGTCGGACACTCCGGAATCACCTGTCAGGCATGCCGGAACCACCTCTCGAACGTGCCAGAATGACGTGCCAGAGACACCGGATGCACCTGCCGAGCACGCCGGAACCTCCTCTTCGACTCGCCGGAACCACCAGCCAGAGACGCCAAAATCCCCTGCCAGGTAGGCCAGAATCACATGGCGGACGCTCCGGAATCTCCCGCCGGGAAGGTAGGAACCACCTCTCAAACATACTGGAAGCACGTGCCGGACATGCCGGCACCACGTACTGGACAGACCAGAAACACCTGCCGGACCTGCCTGAACCACCTGCTGAGCACACCGGAACAACTTGCTCGACTCGCTGGAGCCACCTGCTGGACACCCCAAAATCACCAGCCAGCTATGCCAGAACCACTTGCCGTACACTCCGGAATCACCTGCTGGTTACACCAGAGCCACTTGGTGGACAATCCAGAATCACCTGCCGGACATGCCAGAACCACCTGTCACACATGCCGGAACCACGTGCCTGACACGCCGGAACCACCTCGCGGACAGACCGGAACCACCTACCAGACATGCCTGAACCACCTGCCGAGCATGCCGGAACCACCTGCCGGACACGCCAAAATCACCTGCGGGCTAGGCCAGAACCACTTGTAGGACTCTCCTGGAGCACCTGCCGGGCATGCGGGAACCACCTCTCAGACGTGCCAGAACCACGTGCGGCACATGACGGAACCCATTACCGGACAGACCGGAACCACCTGCCGGACACGCCAGAATCACCTGCCAAGAACACCGGAACCACCTGAACAGCTCGCCAGAAACACCTGCCGGACATGCCAAAATCACCTGCCGGCTACACCAGAACCTCTTGCCGGACACTCCGGAATCACCTGCCAGACATGATGCAACCAAATGTCAGACGTGCCAGAACCACGTGCCAGAGACACCGGATGCAACTGCCGAGCATGCCGGAACCTCCTGCTCAACTCGCTGTAACCACCTGCCGGGGACGCCAAAATCACCTGTCAGCTAGGCCAGAACCACGTGGCGGACTCTATGGAATCACCCGCCGGGCATGCCGGAACCAGCTCTCAGACGTGCCAGAAGCACGTGCCGGACACGCCGGAACCACCTACTAGAGAGACCGGAACCACCTGCCAGACCCGCCTGAACCACCTGCTGAGTACGCTGGAACAACCTGCTCTACTCGCTGGAGCCACCTGCTGGACACGCCAAAATCACCTGATGGCTACGCCAGCACCACTCGGCAGACAAGCCAGAATCACCTGCAGGGTATGCCGGAACCACCTCTCAGACGTGCCAGAACCCCTTGTCGGACACTCCGGAATCACCTGTCAGGCATGCCGGAACCACCTCTCGAACGTGCCAGAATGACGTGCCAGAGACACCGGATGCACCTGCCGAGCACGCCGGAACCTCCTCTTCGACTCGCCGG
Organism: Equus asinus; assembly: GCF_041296235.1. Classification (NCBI taxonomy): domain Eukaryota; kingdom Metazoa; phylum Chordata; class Mammalia; order Perissodactyla; family Equidae; genus Equus; species Equus asinus. Next base: position 223,482 of record NW_027225453.1, on the reverse strand, counting down.
AACCACCAGCCAGAGACGCCAAAATCCCCTGCCAGGTAGGCCAGAATCACATGGCGGACGCTCCGGAATCTCCCGCCGGGAAGGTAGGAACCACCTCTCAAACATACTGGAAGCACGTGCCGGACATGCCGGCACCACGTACTGGACAGACCAGAAACACCTGCCGGACCTGCCTGAACCACCTGCTGAGCACACCGGAACAACTTGCTCGACTCGCTGGAGCCACCTGCTGGACACCCCAAAATCACCAGCCAGCTATGCCAGAACCACTTGCCGTACACTCCGGAATCACCTGCTGGTTACACCAGAGCCACTTGGTGGACAATCCAGAATCACCTGCCGGACATGCCAGAACCACCTGTCACACATGCCGGAACCACGTGCCTGACACGCCGGAACCACCTCGCGGACAGACCGGAACCACCTACCAGACATGCCTGAACCACCTGCCGAGCATGCCGGAACCACCTGCCGGACACGCCAAAATCACCTGCGGGCTAGGCCAGAACCACTTGTAGGACTCTCCTGGAGCACCTGCCGGGCATGCGGGAACCACCTCTCAGACGTGCCAGAACCACGTGCGGCACATGACGGAACCCATTACCGGACAGACCGGAACCACCTGCCGGACACGCCAGAATCACCTGCCAAGAACACCGGAACCACCTGAACAGCTCGCCAGAAACACCTGCCGGACATGCCAAAATCACCTGCCGGCTACACCAGAACCTCTTGCCGGACACTCCGGAATCACCTGCCAGACATGATGCAACCAAATGTCAGACGTGCCAGAACCACGTGCCAGAGACACCGGATGCAACTGCCGAGCATGCCGGAACCTCCTGCTCAACTCGCTGTAACCACCTGCCGGGGACGCCAAAATCACCTGTCAGCTAGGCCAGAACCACGTGGCGGACTCTATGGAATCACCCGCCGGGCATGCCGGAACCAGCTCTCAGACGTGCCAGAAGCACGTGCCGGACACGCCGGAACCACCTACTAGAGAGACCGGAACCACCTGCCAGACCCGCCTGAACCACCTGCTGAGTACGCTGGAACAACCTGCTCTACTCGCTGGAGCCACCTGCTGGACACGCCAAAATCACCTGATGGCTACGCCAGCACCACTCGGCAGACAAGCCAGAATCACCTGCAGGGTATGCCGGAACCACCTCTCAGACGTGCCAGAACCCCTTGTCGGACACTCCGGAATCACCTGTCAGGCATGCCGGAACCACCTCTCGAACGTGCCAGAATGACGTGCCAGAGACACCGGATGCACCTGCCGAGCACGCCGGAACCTCCTCTTCGACTTGCCGGAACCACCAGCCAGAGACGCCAAAATCCCCTGCCAGGTAGGCCAGAATCACATGGCGGACGCTCCGGAATCTCCCGCCGGGAAGGTAGGAACCACCTCTCAAATATACTGGAAGCACGTGCCGGACATGCCGGCACCACGTACTGGACAGACCAGAAACACCTGCCGGACCTGCCTGAACCACCTGCTGAGCACACCGGAACAACTTGCTCGACTCGCTGGAGCCACCTGCTGGACACCCCAAAATCACCAGCCAGCTATGCCAGAACCACTTGCCGTACACTCCGGAATCACCTGCTGGTTACACCAGAGCCACTTGGTGGACAATCCAGAATCACCTGCCGGACATGCCAGAACCACCTGTCACACATGCCGGAACCACGTGCCTGACACGCCGGAACCACCTCGCGGACAGACCGGAACCACCTACCAGACATGCCTGAACCACCTGCCGAGCATGCCGGAACCACCTGCCGGACACGCCAAAATCACCTGCGGGCTAGGCCAGAACCACTTGTAGGACTCTCCTGGAGCACCTGCCGGGCATGCGGGAACCACCTCTCAGACGTGCCAGAACCACGCGCGGCACATGACGGAACCCATTACCGGACAGACCGGAACCACCTGCCGGACACGCCAGAATCACCTGCCAAGAACACCGGAACCACCTGAACAGCTCGCCAGAAACACCTGCCGGACATGCCAAAATCACCTGCCGGCTACACCAGAACCTCTTGCCGGACACTCCGGAATCACCTGCCAGACATGATGCAACCAAATGTCAGACGTGCCAGAACCACGTGCCAGAGACACCGGATGCAACTGCCGAGCATGCCGGAACCTCCTGCTCAACTCGCTGTAACCACCTGCCGGGGACGCCAAAATCACCTGTCAGCTAGGCCAGAACCACGTGGCGGACTCTATGGAATCACCCGCCGGGCATGCCGGAACCAGCTCTCAGACGTGCCAGAAGCACGTGCCGGACACGCCGGAACCACCTACTAGAGAGACCGGAACCACCTGCCAGACCCGCCTGAACCACCTGCTGAGTACGCTGGAACAACCTGCTCTACTCGCTGGAGCCACCTGCTGGACACGCCAAAATCACCTGATGGCTACGCCAGCACCACTCGGCAGACAAGCCAGAATCACCTGCAGGGTATGCCGGAATCACCTCTCAGACGTGCCAGAACCCCTTGTCGGACACTCCGGAATCACCTGTCAGGCATGCCGGAACCACCTCTCGAACGTGCCAGAATGACGTGCCAGAGACACCGGATGCACCTGCCGAGCACGCCGGAACCTCCTCTTCGACTTGCCGGAACCACCAGCCAGAGACGCCAAAATCCCCTGCCAGGTAGGCCAGAATCACATGGCGGACGCTCCGGAATCTCCCGCCGGGAAGGTAGGAACCACCTCTCAAATATACTGGAAGCACGTGCCGGACATGCCGGCACCACGTACTGGACAGACCAGAAACACCTGCCGGACCTGCCTGAACCACCTGCTGAGCACACCGGAACAACTTGCTCGACTCGCTGGAGCCACCTGCTGGACACCCCAAAATCACCAGCCAGCTATGCCAGAACCACTTGCCGTACACTCCGGAATCACCTGCTGGTTACACCAGAGCCACTTGGTGGACAATCCAGAATCACCTGCCGGACATGCCAGAACCACCTGTCACACATGCCGGAACCACGTGCCTGACACGCCGGAACCACCTCGCGGACAGACCGGAACCACCTACCAGACATGCCGGAACCACCTGCCGGACACGCCAAAATCACCTGCGGGCTAGGCCAGAACCACTTGTAGGACTCTCCTGGAGCACCTGCCGGGCATGCGGGAACCACCTCTCAGACGTGCCAGAACCACGTGCGGCACATGACGGAACCCATTACCGGACAGACCGGAACCACCTGCCGGACACGCCAGAATCACCTGCCAAGAACACCGGAACCACCTGAACAGCTCGCCAGAAACACCTGCCGGACATGCCAAAATCACCTGCCGGCTACACCAGAACCTCTTGCCGGACACTCCGGAATCACCTGCCAGACATGATGCAACCAAATGTCAGACGTGCCAGAACCACGTGCCAGAGACACCGGATGCAACTGCCGAGCATGCCGGAACCTCCTGCTCAACTCGCTGTAACCACCTGCCGGGGACGCCAAAATCACCTGTCAGCTAGGCCAGAACCACGTGGCGGACTCTATGGAATCACCCGCCGGGCATGCCGGAACCAGCTCTCAGACGTGCCAGAAGCACGTGCCGGACACGCCGGAACCACCTACTAGAGAGACCGGAACCACCTGCCAGACCCGCCTGAACCACCTGCTGAGTACGCTGGAACAACCTGCTCTACTCGCTGGAGCCACCTGCTGGACACGCCAAAATCACCTGATGGCTACGCCAGCACCACTCGGCAGACAAGCCAGAATCACCTGCAGGGTATGCCGGAACCACCTCTCAGACGTGCCAGAACCCCTTGTCGGACACTCCGGAATCACCTGTCAGGCATGCCGGAACCACCTCTCGAACGTGCCAGAATGACGTGCCAGAGACACCGGATGCACCTGCCGAGCACGCCGGAACCTCCTCTTCGACTCGCCGGAACCACCAGCCAGAGACGCCAAAATCCCCTGCCAGGTAGGCCAGAATCACATGGCGGACGCTCCGGAATCTCCCGCCGGGAAGGTAGGAACCACCTCTCAAACATACTGGAAGCACGTGCCGGACATGCCGGCACCACGTACTGGACAGACCAGAAACACCTGCCGGACCTGCCTGAACCACCTGCTGAGCACACCGGAACAACTTGCTCGACTCGCTGGAGCCACCTGCTGGACACCCCAAAATCACCAGCCAGCTATGCCAGAACCACTTGCCGTACACTCCGGAATCACCTGCTGGTTACACCAGAGCCACTTGGTGGACAATCCAGAATCACCTGCCGGACATGCCAGAACCACCTGTCACACATGCCGGAACCACGTGCCTGACACGCCGGAACCACCTCGCGGACAGACCGGAACCACCTACCAGACATGCCGGAACCACCTGCCGGACACGCCAAAATCACCTGCGGGCTAGGCCAGAACCACTTGTAGGACTCTCCTGGAGCACCTGCCGGGCATGCGGGAACCACCTCTCAGACGTGCCAGAACCACGTGCGGCACATGACGGAACCCATTACCGGACAGACCGGAACCACCTGCCGGACACGCCAGAATCACCTGCCAAGAACACCGGAACCACCTGAACAGCTCGCCAGAAACACCTGCCGGACATGCCAAAATCACCTGCCGGCTACACCAGAACCTCTTGCCGGACACTCCGGAATCACCTGCCAGACATGATGCAACCAAATGTCAGACGTGCCAGAACCACGTGCCAGAGACACCGGATGCAACTGCCGAGCATGCCGGAACCTCCTGCTCAACTCGCTGTAACCACCTGCCGGGGACGCCAAAATCACCTGTCAGCTAGGCCAGAACCACGTGGCGGACTCTATGGAATCACCCGCCGGGCATGCCGGAACCAGCTCTCAGACGTGCCAGAAGCACGTGCCGGACACGCCGGAACCACCTACTAGAGAGACCGGAACCACCTGCCAGACCCGCCTGAACCACCTGCTGAGTACGCTGGAACAACCTGCTCTACTCGCTGGAGCCACCTGCTGGACACGCCAAAATCACCTGATGGCTACGCCAGCACCACTCGGCAGACAAGCCAGAATCACCTGCAGGGTATGCCGGAACCACCTCTCAGACGTGCCAGAACCCCTTGTCGGACACTCCGGAATCACCTGTCAGGCATGCCGGAACCACCTCTCGAACGTGCCAGAATGACGTGCCAGAGACACCGGATGCACCTGCCGAGCACGCCGGAACCTCCTCTTCGACTCGCCGGAACCACCAGCCAGAGACGCCAAAATCCCCTGCCAGGTAGGCCAGAATCACATGGCGGACGCTCCGGAATCTCCCGCCGGGAAGGTAGGAACCACCTCTCAAACATACTGGAAGCACGTGCCGGACATGCCGGCACCACGTACTGGACAGACCAGAAACACCTGCCGGACCTGCCTGAACCACCTGCTGAGCACACCGGAACAACTTGCTCGACTCGCTGGAGCCACCTGCTGGACACCCCAAAATCACCAGCCAGCTATGCCAGAACCACTTGCCGTACACTCCGGAATCACCTGCTGGTTACACCAGAGCCACTTGGTGGACAATCCAGAATCACCTGCCGGACATGCCAGAACCACCTGTCACACATGCCGGAACCACGTGCCTGACACGCCGGAACCACCTCGCGGACAGACCGGAACCACCTACCAGATATGCCGGAACCACCTGCCGGACACGCCAAAATCACCTGCGGGCTAGGCCAGAACCACTTGTAGGACTCTCCTGGAGCACCTGCCGGGCATGCGGGAACCACCTCTCAGACGTGCCAGAACCACGTGCGGCACATGACGGAACCCATTACCGGACAGACCGGAACCACCTGCCGGACACGCCAGAATCACCTGCCAAGAACACCGGAACCACCTGAACAGCTCGCCAGAAACACCTGCCGGACATGCCAAAATCACCTGCCGGCTACACCAGAACCTCTTGCCGGACACTCCGGAATCACCTGCCAGACATGATGCAACCAAATGTCAGACGTGCCAGAACCACGTGCCAGAGACACCGGATGCAACTGCCGAGCATGCCGGAACCTCCTGCTCAACTCGCTGTAACCACCTGCCGGGGACGCCAAAATCACCTGTCAGCTAGGCCAGAACCACGTGGCGGACTCTATGGAATCACCCGCCGGGCATGCCGGAACCAGCTCTCAGACGTGCCAGAAGCACGTGCCGGACACGCCGGAACCACCTACTAGAGAGACCGGAACCACCTGCCAGACCCGCCTGAACCACCTGCTGAGTACGCTGGAACAACCTGCTCTACTCGCTGGAGCCACCTGCTGGACACGCCAAAATCACCTGATGGCTACGCCAGCACCACTCGGCAGACAAGCCAGAATCACCTGCAGGGTATGCCGGAACCACCTCTCAGACGTGCCAGAACCCCTTGTCGGACACTCCGGAATCACCTGTCAGGCATGCCGGAACCACCTCTCGAACGTGCCAGAATGACGTGCCAGAGACACCGGATGCACCTGCCGAGCACGCCGGAACCTCCTCTTCGACTCGCCGGAACCACCAGCCAGAGACGCCAAAATCCCCTGCCAGGTAGGCCAGAATCACATGGCGGACGCTCCGGAATCTCCCGCCGGGAAGGTAGGAACCACCTCTCAAACATACTGGAAGCACGTGCCGGACATGCCGGCACCACGTACTGGACAGACCAGAAACACCTGCCGGACCTGCCTGAACCACCTGCTGAGCACACCGGAACAACTTGCTCGACTCGCTGGAGCCACCTGCTGGACACCCCAAAATCACCAGCCAGCTATGCCAGAACCACTTGCCGTACACTCCGGAATCACCTGCTGGTTACACCAGAGCCACTTGGTGGACAATCCAGAATCACCTGCCGGACATGCCAGAACCACCTGTCACACATGCCGGAACCACGTGCCTGACACGCCGGAACCACCTCGCGGACAGACCGGAACCACCTACCAGACATGCCTGAACCACCTGCCGAGCATGCCGGAACCACCTGCCGGACACGCCAAAATCACCTGCGGGCTAGGCCAGAACCACTTGTAGGACTCTCCTGGAGCACCTGCCGGGCATGCGGGAACCACCTCTCAGACGTGCCAGAACCACGTGCGGCACATGACGGAACCCATTACCGGACAGACCGGAACCACCTGCCGGACACGCCAGAATCACCTGCCAAGAACACCGGAACCACCTGAACAGCTCGCCAGAAACACCTGCCGGACATGCCAAAATCACCTGCCGGCTACACCAGAACCTCTTGCCGGACACTCCGGAATCACCTGCCAGACATGATGCAACCAAATGTCAGACGTGCCAGAACCACGTGCCAGAGACACCGGATGCAACTGCCGAGCATGCCGGAACCTCCTGCTCAACTCGCTGTAACCACCTGCCGGGGACGCCAAAATCACCTGTCAGCTAGGCCAGAACCACGTGGCGGACTCTATGGAATCACCCGCCGGGCATGCCGGAACCAGCTCTCAGACGTGCCAGAAGCACGTGCCGGACACGCCGGAACCACCTACTAGAGAGACCGGAACCACCTGCCAGACCCGCCTGAACCACCTGCTGAGTACGCTGGAACAACCTGCTCTACTCGCTGGAGCCACCTGCTGGACACGCCAAAATCACCTGATGGCTACGCCAGCACCACTCGGCAGACAAGCCAGAATCACCTGCAGGGTATGCCGGAACCACCTCTCAGACGTGCCAGAACCCCTTGTCGGACACTCCGGAATCACCTGTCAGGCATGCCGGAACCACCTCTCGAACGTGCCAGAATGACGTGCCAGAGACACCGGATGCACCTGCCGAGCACGCCGGAACCTCCTCTTCGACTCGCCGGAACCACCAGCCAGAGACGCCAAAATCCCCTGCCAGGTAGGCCAGAATCACATGGCGGACGCTCCGGAATCTCCCGCCGGGAAGGTAGGAACCACCTCTCAAACATACTGGAAGCACGTGCCGGACATGCCGGCACCACGTACTGGACAGACCAGAAACACCTGCCGGACCTGCCTGAACCACCTGCTGAGCACACCGGAACAACTTGCTCGACTCGCTGGAGCCACCTGCTGGACACCCCAAAATCACCAGCCAGCTATGCCAGAACCACTTGCCGTACACTCCGGAATCACCTGCTGGTTACACCAGAGCCACTTGGTGGACAATCCAGAATCACCTGCCGGACATGCCAGAACCACCTGTCACACATGCCGGAACCACGTGCCTGACACGCCGGAACCACCTCGCGGACAGACCGGAACCACCTACCAGATATGCCTGAACCACCTGCCGAGCATGCCGGAACCACCTGCCGGACACGCCAAAATCACCTGCGGGCTAGGCCAGAACCACTTGTAGGACTCTCCTGGAGCACCTGCCGGGCATGCGGGAACCACCTCTCAGACGTGCCAGAACCACGTGCGGCACATGACGGAACCCATTACCGGACAGACCGGAACCACCTGCCGGACACGCCAGAATCACCTGCCAAGAACACCGGAACCACCTGAACAGCTCGCCAGAAACACCTGCCGGACATGCCAAAATCACCTGCCGGCTACACCAGAACCTCTTGCCGGACACTCCGGAATCACCTGCCAGACATGATGCAACCAAATGTCAGACGTGCCAGAACCACGTGCCAGAGACACCGGATGCAACTGCCGAGCATGCCGGAACCTCCTGCTCAACTCGCTGTAACCACCTGCCGGGGACGCCAAAATCACCTGTCAGCTAGGCCAGAACCACGTGGCAGACTCTATGGAATCACCCGCCGGGCATGCCGGAACCAGCTCTCAGACGTGCCAGAAGCACGTGCCGGACACGCCGGAACCACCTACTAGAGAGACCGGAACCACCTGCCAGACCCGCCTGAACCACCTGCTGAGTACGCTGGAACAACCTGCTCTACTCGCTGGAGCCACCTGCTGGACACGCCAAAATCACCTGATGGCTACGCCAGCACCACTCGGCAGACAAGCCAGAATCACCTGCAGGGTATGCCGGAACCACCTCTCAGACGTGCCAGAACCCCTTGTCGGACACTCCGGAATCACCTGTCAGGCATGCCGGAACCACCTCTCGAACGTGCCAGAATGACGTGCCAGAGACACCGGATGCACCTGCCGAGCACGCCGGAACCTCCTCTTCGACTCGCCGGAACCACCAGCCAGAGACGCCAAAATCCCCTGCCAGGTAGGCCAGAATCACATGGCGGACGCTCCGGAATCTCCCGCCGGGAAGGTAGGAACCACCTCTCAAACATACTGGAAGCACGTGCCGGACATGCCGGCACCACGTACTGGACAGACCAGAAACACCTGCCGGACCTGCCTGAACCACCTGCTGAGCACACCGGAACAACTTGCTCGACTCGCTGGAGCCACCTGCTGGACACCCCAAAATCACCAGCCAGCTATGCCAGAACCACTTGCCGTACACTCCGGAATCACCTGCTGGTTACACCAGAGCCACTTGGTGGACAATCCAGAATCACCTGCCGGACATGCCAGAACCACCTGTCACACATGCCGGAACCACGTGCCTGACACGCCGGAACCACCTCGCGGACAGACCGGAACCACCTACCAGACATGCCTGAACCACCTGCCGAGCATGCCGGAACCACCTGCCGGACACGCCAAAATCACCTGCGGGCTAGGCCAGAACCACTTGTAGGACTCTCCTGGAGCACCTGCCGGGCATGCGGGAACCACCTCTCAGACGTGCCAGAACCACGCGCGGCACATGACGGAACCCATTACCGGACAGACCGGAACCACCTGCCGGACACGCCAGAATCACCTGCCAAGAACACCGGAACCACCTGAACAGCTCGCCAGAAACACCTGCCGGACATGCCAAAATCACCTGCCGGCTACACCAGAACCTCTTGCCGGACACTCCGGAATCACCTGCCAGACATGAGGCAACCAAATGTCAGACGTGCCAGAACCACGTGCCAGAGACACCGGATGCAACTGCCGAGCATGCCGGAACCTCCTGCTCAACTCGCTGTAACCACCTGCCGGGGACGCCAAAATCACCTGTCAGCTAGGCCAGAACCACGTGGCGGACTCTATGGAATCACCCGCCGGGCATGCCGGAACCAGCTCTCAGACGTGCCAGAAGCACGTGCCGGACACGCCGGAACCACCTACTAGAGAGACCGGAACCACCTGCCAGACCCGCCTGAACCACCTGCTGAGTACGCTGGAACAACCTGCTCTACTCGCTGGAGCCACCTGCTGGACACGCCAAAATCACCTGATGGCTACGCCAGCACCACTCGGCAGACAAGCCAGAATCACCTGCAGGGTATGCCGGAACCACCTCTCAGACGTGCCAGAACCCCTTGTCGGACACTCCGGAATCACCTGTCAGGCATGCCGGAACCACCTCTCGAACGTGCCAGAATGACGTGCCAGAGACACCGGATGCACCTGCCGAGCACGCCGGAACCTCCTCTTCGACTCGCCGGAACCACCAGCCAGAGACGCCAAAATCCCCTGCCAGGTAGGCCAGAATCACATGGCGGACGCTCCGGAATCTCCCGCCGGGAAGGTAGGAACCACCTCTCAAACATACTGGAAGCACGTGCCGGACATGCCGGCACCACGTACTGGACAGACCAGAAACACCTGCCGGACCTGCCTGAACCACCTGCTGAGCACACCGGAACAACTTGCTCGACTCGCTGGAGCCACCTGCTGGACACCCCAAAATCACCAGCCAGCTATGCCAGAACCACTTGCCGTACACTCCGGAATCACCTGCTGGTTACACCAGAGCCACTTGGTGGACAATCCAGAATCACCTGCCGGACATGCCAGAACCACCTGTCACACATGCCGGAACCACGTGCCTGACACGCCGGAACCACCTCGCGGACAGACCGGAACCACCTACCAGACATGCCTGAACCACCTGCCGAGCATGCCGGAACCACCTGCCGGACACGCCAAAATCACCTGCGGGCTAGGCCAGAACCACTTGTAGGACTCTCCTGGAGCACCTGCCGGGCATGCGGGAACCACCTCTCAGACGTGCCAGAACCACGCGCGGCACATGACGGAACCCATTACCGGACAGACCGGAACCACCTGCCGGACACGCCAGAATCACCTGCCAAGAACACCGGAACCACCTGAACAGCTCGCCAGAAACACCTGCCGGACATGCCAAAATCACCTGCCGGCTACACCAGAACCTCTTGCCGGACACTCCGGAATCACCTGCCAGACATGAGGCAACCAAATGTCAGACGTGCCAGAACCACGTGCCAGAGACACCGGATGCAACTGCCGAGCATGCCGGAACCTCCTGCTCAACTCGCTGTAACCACCTGCCGGGGACGCCAAAATCACCTGTCAGCTAGGCCAGAACCACGTGGCGGACTCTATGGAATCACCCGCCGGGCATGCCGGAACCAGCTCTCAGACGTGCCAGAAGCACGTGCCGGACACGCCGGAACCACCTACTAGAGAGACCGGAACCACCTGCCAGACCCGCCTGAACCACCTGCTGAGTACGCTGGAACAACCTGCTCTACTCGCTGGAGCCACCTGCTGGACACGCCAAAATCACCTGATGGCTACGCCAGCACCACTCGGCAGACAAGCCAGAATCACCTGCAGGGTATGCCGGAACCACCTCTCAGACGTGCCAGAACCCCTTGTCGGACACTCCGGAATCACCTGTCAGGCATGCCGGAACCACCTCTCGAACGTGCCAGAATGACGTGCCAGAGACACCGGATGCACCTGCCGAGCACGCCGGAACCTCCTCTTCGACTCGCCGGAACCACCAGCCAGAGACGCCAAAATCCCCTGCCAGGTAGGCCAGAATCACATGGCGGACGCTCCGGAATCTCCCGCCGGGAAGGTAGGAACCACCTCTCAAACATACTGGAAGCACGTGCCGGACATGCCGGCACCACGTACTGGACAGACCAGAAACACCTGCCGGACCTGCCTGAACCACCTGCTGAGCACACCGGAACAACTTGCTCGACTCGCTGGAGCCACCTGCTGGACACCCCAAAATCACCAGCCAGCTATGCCAGAACCACTTGCCGTACACTCCGGAATCACCTGCTGGTTACACCAGAGCCACTTGGTGGACAATCCAGAATCACCTGCCGGACATGCCAGAACCACCTGTCACACATGCCGGAACCACGTGCCTGACACGCCGGAACCACCTCGCGGACAGACCGGAACCACCTACCAGACATGCCGGAACCACCTGCCGGACACGCCAAAATCACCTGCGGGCTAGGCCAGAACCACTTGTAGGACTCTCCTGGAGCACCTGCCGGGCATGCGGGAACCACCTCTCAGACGTGCCAGAACCACGCGCGGCACATGACGGAACCCATTACCGGACAGACCGGAACCACCTGCCGGACACGCCAGAATCACCTGCCAAGAACACCGGAACCACCTGAACAGCTCGCCAGAAACACCTGCCGGACATGCCAAAATCACCTGCCGGCTACACCAGAACCTCTTGCCGGACACTCCGGAATCACCTGCCAGACATGATGCAACCAAATGTCAGACGTGCCAGAACCACGTGCCAGAGACACCGGATGCAACTGCCGAGCATGCCGGAACCTCCTGCTCAACTCGCTGTAACCACCTGCCGGGGACGCCAAAATCACCTGTCAGCTAGGCCAGAACCACGTGGCGGACTCTATGGAATCACCCGCCGGGCATGCCGGAACCAGCTCTCAGACGTGCCAGAAGCACGTGCCGGACACGCCGGAACCACCTACTAGAGAGACCGGAACCACCTGCCAGACCCGCCTGAACCACCTGCTGAGTACGCTGGAACAACCTGCTCTACTCGCTGGAGCCACCTGCTGGACACGCCAAAATCACCTGATGGCTACGCCAGCACCACTCGGCAGACAAGCCAGAATCACCTGCAGGGTATGCCGGAACCACCTCTCAGACGTGCCAGAACCCCTTGTCGGACACTCCGGAATCACCTGTCAGGCATGCCGGAACCACCTCTCGAACGTGCCAGAATGACGTGCCAGAGACACCGGATGCACCTGCCGAGCACGCCGGAACCTCCTCTTCGACTCGCCGGAACCACCAGCCAGAGACGCCAAAATCCCCTGCCAGGTAGGCCAGAATCACATGGCGGACGCTCCGGAATCTCCCGCCGGGAAGGTAGGAACCACCTCTCAAACATACTGGAAGCACGTGCCGGACATGCCGGCACCACGTACTGGACAGACCAGAAACACCTGCCGGACCTGCCTGAACCACCTGCTGAGCACACCGGAACAACTTGCTCGACTCGCTGGAGCCACCTGCTGGACACCCCAAAATCACCAGCCAGCTATGCCAGAACCACTTGCCGTACACTCCGGAATCACCTGCTGGTTACACCAGAGCCACTTGGTGGACAATCCAGAATCACCTGCCGGACATGCCAGAACCACCTGTCACACATGCCGGAACCACGTGCCTGACACGCCGGAACCACCTCGCGGACAGACCGGAACCACCTACCAGACATGCCGGAACCACCTGCCGGACACGCCAAAATCACCTGCGGGCTAGGCCAGAACCACTTGTAGGACTCTCCTGGAGCACCTGCCGGGCATGCGGGAACCACCTCTCAGACGTGCCAGAACCACGTGCGGCACATGACGGAACCCATTACCGGACAGACCGGAACCACCTGCCGGACACGCCAGAATCACCTGCCAAGAACACCGGAACCACCTGAACAGCTCGCCAGAAACACCTGCCGGACATGCCAAAATCACCTGCCGGCTACACCAGAACCTCTTGCCGGACACTCCGGAATCACCTGCCAGACATGATGCAACCAAATGTCAGACGTGCCAGAACCACGTGCCAGAGACACCGGATGCAACTGCCGAGCATGCCGGAACCTCCTGCTCAACTCGCTGTAACCACCTGCCGGGGACGCCAAAATCACCTGTCAGCTAGGCCAGAACCACGTGGCGGACTCTATGGAATCACCCGCCGGGCATGCCGGAACCAGCTCTCAGACGTGCCAGAAGCACGTGCCGGACACGCCGGAACCACCTACTAGAGAGACCGGAACCACCTGCCAGACCCGCCTGAACCACCTGCTGAGTACGCTGGAACAACCTGCTCTACTCGCTGGAGCCACCTGCTGGACACGCCAAAATCACCTGATGGCTACGCCAGCACCACTCGGCAGACAAGCCAGAATCACCTGCAGGGTATGCCGGAACCACCTCTCAGACGTGCCAGAACCCCTTGTCGGACACTCCGGAATCACCTGTCAGGCATGCCGGAACCACCTCTCGAACGTGCCAGAATGACGTGCCAGAGACACCGGATGCACCTGCCGAGCACGCCGGAACCTCCTCTTCGACTCGCCGGAACCACCAGCCAGAGACGCCAAAATCCCCTGCCAGGTAGGCCAGAATCACATGGCGGACGCTCCGGAATCTCCCGCCGGGAAGGTAGGAACCACCTCTCAAACATACTGGAAGCACGTGCCGGACATGCCGGCACCACGTACTGGACAGACCAGAAACACCTGCCGGACCTGCCTGAACCACCTGCTGAGCACACCGGAACAACTTGCTCGACTCGCTGGAGCCACCTGCTGGACACCCCAAAATCACCAGCCAGCTATGCCAGAACCACTTGCCGTACACTCCGGAATCACCTGCTGGTTACACCAGAGCCACTTGGTGGACAATCCAGAATCACCTGCCGGACATGCCAGAACCACCTGTCACACATGCCGGAACCACGTGCCTGACACGCCGGAACCACCTCGCGGACAGACCGGAACCACCTACCAGACATGCCGGAACCACCTGCCGGACACGCCAAAATCACCTGCGGGCTAGGCCAGAACCACTTGTAGGACTCTCCTGGAGCACCTGCCGGGCATGCGGGAACCACCTCTCAGACGTGCCAGAACCACGTGCGGCACATGACGGAACCCATTACCGGACAGACCGGAACCACCTGCCGGACACGCCAGAATCACCTGCCAAGAACACCGGAACCACCTGAACAGCTCGCCAGAAACACCTGCCGGACATGCCAAAATCACCTGCCGGCTACACCAGAACCTCTTGCCGGACACTCCGGAATCACCTGCCAGACATGATGCAACCAAATGTCAGACGTGCCAGAACCACGTGCCAGAGACACCGGATGCAACTGCCGAGCATGCCGGAACCTCCTGCTCAACTCGCTGTAACCACCTGCCGGGGACGCCAAAATCACCTGTCAGCTAGGCCAGAACCACGTGGCGGACTCTATGGAATCACCCGCCGGGCATGCCGGAACCAGCTCTCAGACGTGCCAGAAGCACGTGCCGGACACGCCGGAACCACCTACTAGAGAGACCGGAACCACCTGCCAGACCCGCCTGAACCACCTGCTGAGTACGCTGGAACAACCTGCTCTACTCGCTGGAGCCACCTGCTGGACACGCCAAAATCACCTGATGGCTACGCCAGCACCACTCGGCAGACAAGCCAGAATCACCTGCAGGGTATGCCGGAACCACCTCTCAGACGTGCCAGAACCCCTTGTCGGACACTCCGGAATCACCTGTCAGGCATGCCGGAACCACCTCTCGAACGTGCCAGAATGACGTGCCAGAGACACCGGATGCACCTGCCGAGCACGCCGGAACCTCCTCTTCGACTCGCCGGAACCACCAGCCAGAGACGCCAAAATCCCCTGCCAGGTAGGCCAGAATCACATGGCGGACGCTCCGGAATCTCCCGCCGGGAAGGTAGGAACCACCTCTCAAACATACTGGAAGCACGTGCCGGACATGCCGGCACCACGTACTGGACAGACCAGAAACACCTGCCGGACCTGCCTGAACCACCTGCTGAGCACACCGGAACAACTTGCTCGACTCGCTGGAGCCACCTGCTGGACACCCCAAAATCACCAGCCAGCTATGCCAGAACCACTTGCCGTACACTCCGGAATCACCTGCTGGTTACACCAGAGCCACTTGGTGGACAATCCAGAATCACCTGCCGGACATGCCAGAACCACCTGTCACACATGCCGGAACCACGTGCCTGACACGCCGGAACCACCTCGCGGACAGACCGGAACCACCTACCAGACATGCCGGAACCACCTGCCGGACACGCCAAAATCACCTGCGGGCTAGGCCAGAACCACTTGTAGGACTCTCCTGGAGCACCTGCCGGGCATGCGGGAACCACCTCTCAGACGGGCCAGAACCACGTGCGGCACATGACGGAACCCATTACCGGACAGACCGGAACCACCTGCCGGACACGCCAGAATCACCTGCCAAGAACACCGGAACCACCTGAACAGCTCGCCAGAAACACCTGCCGGACATGCCAAAATCACCTGCCGGCTACACCAGAACCTCTTGCCGGACACTCCGGAATCACCTGCCAGACATGATGCAACCAAATGTCAGACGTGCCAGAACCACGTGCCAGAGACACCGGATGCAACTGCCGAGCATGCCGGAACCTCCTGCTCAACTCGCTGTAACCACCTGCCGGGGACGCCAAAATCACCTGTCAGCTAGGCCAGAACCACGTGGCGGACTCTATGGAATCACCCGCCGGGCATGCCGGAACCAGCTCTCAGACGTGCCAGAAGCACGTGCCGGACACGCCGGAACCACCTACTAGAGAGACCGGAACCACCTGCCAGACCCGCCTGAACCACCTGCTGAGTACGCTGGAACAACCTGCTCTACTCGCTGGAGCCACCTGCTGGACACGCCAAAATCACCTGATGGCTACGCCAGCACCACTCGGCAGACAAGCCAGAATCACCTGCAGGGTATGCCGGAACCACCTCTCAGACGTGCCAGAACCCCTTGTCGGACACTCCGGAATCACCTGTCAGGCATGCCGGAACCACCTCTCGAACGTGCCAGAATGACGTGCCAGAGACACCGGATGCACCTGCCGAGCACGCCGGAACCTCCTCTTCGACTCGCCGGAACCACCAGCCAGAGACGCCAAAATCCCCTGCCAGGTAGGCCAGAATCACATGGCGGACGCTCCGGAATCTCCCGCCGGGAAGGTAGGAACCACCTCTCAAACATACTGGAAGCACGTGCCGGACATGCCGGCACCACGTACTGGACAGACCAGAAACACCTGCCGGACCTGCCTGAACCACCTGCTGAGCACACCGGAACAACTTGCTCGACTCGCTGGAGCCACCTGCTGGACACCCCAAAATCACCAGCCAGCTATGCCAGAACCACTTGCCGTACACTCCGGAATCACCTGCTGGTTACACCAGAGCCACTTGGTGGACAATCCAGAATCACCTGCCGGACATGCCAGAACCACCTGTCACACATGCCGGAACCACGTGCCTGACACGCCGGAACCACCTCGCGGACAGACCGGAACCACCTACCAGACATGCCGGAACCACCTGCCGGACACGCCAAAATCACCTGCGGGCTAGGCCAGAACCACTTGTAGGACTCTCCTGGAGCACCTGCCGGGCATGCGGGAACCACCTCTCAGACGTGCCAGAACCACGTGCGGCACATGACGGAACCCATTACCGGACAGACCGGAACCACCTGCCGGACACGCCAGAATCACCTGCCAAGAACACCGGAACCACCTGAACAGCTCGCCAGAAACACCTGCCGGACATGCCAAAATCACCTGCCGGCTACACCAGAACCTCTTGCCGGACACTCCGGAATCACCTGCCAGACATGATGCAACCAAATGTCAGACGTGCCAGAACCACGTGCCAGAGACACCGGATGCAACTGCCGAGCATGCCGGAACCTCCTGCTCAACTCGCTGTAACCACCTGCCGGGGACGCCAAAATCACCTGTCAGCTAGGCCAGAACCACGTGGCGGACTCTATGGAATCACCCGCCGGGCATGCCGGAACCAGCTCTCAGACGTGCCAGAAGCACGTGCCGGACACGCCGGAACCACCTACTAGAGAGACCGGAACCACCTGCCAGACCCGCCTGAACCACCTGCTGAGTACGCTGGAACAACCTGCTCTACTCGCTGGAGCCACCTGCTGGACACGCCAAAATCACCTGATGGCTACGCCAGCACCACTCGGCAGACAAGCCAGAATCACCTGCAGGGTATGCCGGAACCACCTCTCAGACGTGCCAGAACCCCTTGTCGGACACTCCGGAATCACCTGTCAGGCATGCCGGAACCACCTCTCGAACGTGCCAGAATGACGTGCCAGAGACACCGGATGCACCTGCCGAGCACGCCGGAACCTCCTCTTCGACTCGCCGGAACCACCAGCCAGAGACGCCAAAATCCCCTGCCAGGTAGGCCAGAATCACATGGCGGACGCTCCGGAATCTCCCGCCGGGAAGGTAGGAACCACCTCTCAAACATACTGGAAGCACGTGCCGGACATGCCGGCACCACGTACTGGACAGACCAGAAACACCTGCCGGACCTGCCTGAACCACCTGCTGAGCACACCGGAACAACTTGCTCGACTCGCTGGAGCCACCTGCTGGACACCCCAAAATCACCAGCCAGCTATGCCAGAACCACTTGCCGTACACTCCGGAATCACCTGCTGGTTACACCAGAGCCACTTGGTGGACAATCCAGAATCACCTGCCGGACATGCCAGAACCACCTGTCACACATGCCGGAACCACGTGCCTGACACGCCGGAACCACCTCGCGGACAGACCGGAACCACCTACCAGACATGCCTGAACCACCTGCCGAGCATGCCGGAACCACCTGCCGGACACGCCAAAATCACCTGCGGGCTAGGCCAGAACCACTTGTAGGACTCTCCTGGAGCACCTGCCGGGCATGCGGGAACCACCTCTCAGACGTGCCAGAACCACGCGCGGCACATGACGGAACCCATTACCGGACAGACCGGAACCACCTGCCGGACACGCCAGAATCACCTGCCAAGAACACCGGAACCACCTGAACAGCTCGCCAGAAACACCTGCCGGACATGCCAAAATCACCTGCCGGCTACACCAGAACCTCTTGCCGGACACTCCGGAATCACCTGCCAGACATGATGCAACCAAATGTCAGACGTGCCAGAACCACGTGCCAGAGACACCGGATGCAACTGCCGAGCATGCCGGAACCTCCTGCTCAACTCGCTGTAACCACCTGCCGGGGACGCCAAAATCACCTGTCAGCTAGGCCAGAACCACGTGGCGGACTCTATGGAATCACCCGCCGGGCATGCCGGAACCAGCTCTCAGACGTGCCAGAAGCACGTGCCGGACACGCCGGAACCACCTACTAGAGAGACCGGAACCACCTGCCAGACCCGCCTGAACCACCTGCTGAGTACGCTGGAACAACCTGCTCTACTCGCTGGAGCCACCTGCTGGACACGCCAAAATCACCTGATGGCTACGCCAGCACCACTCGGCAGACAAGCCAGAATCACCTGCAGGGTATGCCGGAACCACCTCTCAGACGTGCCAGAACCCCTTGTCGGACACTCCGGAATCACCTGTCAGGCATGCCGGAACCACCTCTCGAACGTGCCAGAATGACGTGCCAGAGACACCGGATGCACCTGCCGAGCACGCCGGAACCTCCTCTTCGACTCGCCGGAACCACCAGCCAGAGACGCCAAAATCCCCTGCCAGGTAGGCCAGAATCACATGGCGGACGCTCCGGAATCTCCCGCCGGGAAGGTAGGAACCACCTCTCAAACATACTGGAAGCACGTGCCGGACATGCCGGCACCACGTACTGGACAGACCAGAAACACCTGCCGGACCTGCCTGAACCACCTGCTGAGCACACCGGAACAACTTGCTCGACTCGCTGGAGCCACCTGCTGGACACCCCAAAATCACCAGCCAGCTATGCCAGAACCACTTGCCGTACACTCCGGAATCACCTGCTGGTTACACCAGAGCCACTTGGTGGACAATCCAGAATCACCTGCCGGACATGCCAGAACCACCTGTCACACATGCCGGAACCACGTGCCTGACACGCCGGAACCACCTCGCGGACAGACCGGAACCACCTACCAGACATGCCTGAACCACCTGCCGAGCATGCCGGAACCACCTGCCGGACACGCCAAAATCACCTGCGGGCTAGGCCAGAACCACTTGTAGGACTCTCCTGGAGCACCTGCCGGGCATGCGGGAACCACCTCTCAGACGTGCCAGAACCACGCGCGGCACATGACGGAACCCATTACCGGACAGACCGGAACCACCTGCCGGACACGCCAGAATCACCTGCCAAGAACACCGGAACCACCTGAACAGCTCGCCAGAAACACCTGCCGGACATGCCAAAATCACCTGCCGGCTACACCAGAACCTCTTGCCGGACACTCCGGAATCACCTGCCAGACATGATGCAACCAAATGTCAGACGTGCCAGAACCACGTGCCAGAGACACCGGATGCAACTGCCGAGCATGCCGGAACCTCCTGCTCAACTCGCTGTAACCACCTGCCGGGGACGCCAAAATCACCTGTCAGCTAGGCCAGAACCACGTGGCGGACTCTATGGAATCACCCGCCGGGCATGCCGGAACCAGCTCTCAGACGTGCCAGAAGCACGTGCCGGACACGCCGGAACCACCTACTAGAGAGACCGGAACCACCTGCCAGACCCGCCTGAACCACCTGCTGAGTACGCTGGAACAACCTGCTCTACTCGCTGGAGCCACCTGCTGGACACGCCAAAATCACCTGATGGCTACGCCAGCACCACTCGGCAGACAAGCCAGAATCACCTGCAGGGTATGCCGGAACCACCTCTCAGACGTGCCAGAACCCCTTGTCGGACACTCCGGAATCACCTGTCAGGCATGCCGGAACCACCTCTCGAACGTGCCAGAATGACGTGCCAGAGACACCGGATGCACCTGCCGAGCACGCCGGAACCTCCTCTTCGACTCGCCGGAACCACCAGCCAGAGACGCCAAAATCCCCTGCCAGGTAGGCCAGAATCACATGGCGGACGCTCCGGAATCTCCCGCCGGGAAGGTAGGAACCACCTCTCAAACATACTGGAAGCACGTGCCGGACATGCCGGCACCACGTACTGGACAGACCAGAAACACCTGCCGGACCTGCCTGAACCACCTGCTGAGCACACCGGAACAACTTGCTCGACTCGCTGGAGCCACCTGCTGGACACCCCAAAATCACCAGCCAGCTATGCCAGAACCACTTGCCGTACACTCCGGAATCACCTGCTGGTTACACCAGAGCCACTTGGTGGACAATCCAGAATCACCTGCCGGACATGCCAGAACCACCTGTCACACATGCCGGAACCACGTGCCTGACACGCCGGAACCACCTCGCGGACAGACCGGAACCACCTACCAGACATGCCTGAACCACCTGCCGAGCATGCCGGAACCACCTGCCGGACACGCCAAAATCACCTGCGGGCTAGGCCAGAACCACTTGTAGGACTCTCCTGGAGCACCTGCCGGGCATGCGGGAACCACCTCTCAGACGTGCCAGAACCACGTGCGGCACATGACGGAACCCATTACCGGACAGACCGGAACCACCTGCCGGACACGCCAGAATCACCTGCCAAGAACACCGGAACCACCTGAACAGCTCGCCAGAAACACCTGCCGGACATGCCAAAATCACCTGCCGGCTACACCAGAACCTCTTGCCGGACACTCCGGAATCACCTGCCAGACATGATGCAACCAAATGTCAGACGTGCCAGAACCACGTGCCAGAGACACCGGATGCAACTGCCGAGCATGCCGGAACCTCCTGCTCAACTCGCTGTAACCACCTGCCGGGGACGCCAAAATCACCTGTCAGCTAGGCCAGAACCACGTGGCGGACTCTATGGAATCACCCGCCGGGCATGCCGGAACCAGCTCTCAGACGTGCCAGAAGCACGTGCCGGACACGCCGGAACCACCTACTAGAGAGACCGGAACCACCTGCCAGACCCGCCTGAACCACCTGCTGAGTACGCTGGAACAACCTGCTCTACTCGCTGGAGCCACCTGCTGGACACGCCAAAATCACCTGATGGCTACGCCAGCACCACTCGGCAGACAAGCCAGAATCACCTGCAGGGTATGCCGGAACCACCTCTCAGACGTGCCAGAACCCCTTGTCGGACACTCCGGAATCACCTGTCAGGCATGCCGGAACCACCTCTCGAACGTGCCAGAATGACGTGCCAGAGACACCGGATGCACCTGCCGAGCACGCCGGAACCTCCTCTTCGACTCGCCGGAACCACCAGCCAGAGACGCCAAAATCCCCTGCCAGGTAGGCCAGAATCACATGGCGGACGCTCCGGAATCTCCCGCCGGGAAGGTAGGAACCACCTCTCAAACATACTGGAAGCACGTGCCGGACATGCCGGCACCACGTACTGGACAGACCAGAAACACCTGCCGGACCTGCCTGAACCACCTGCTGAGCACACCGGAACAACTTGCTCGACTCGCTGGAGCCACCTGCTGGACACCCCAAAATCACCAGCCAGCTATGCCAGAACCACTTGCCGTACACTCCGGAATCACCTGCTGGTTACACCAGAGCCACTTGGTGGACAATCCAGAATCACCTGCCGGACATGCCAGAACCACCTGTCACACATGCCGGAACCACGTGCCTGACACGCCGGAACCACCTCGCGGACAGACCGGAACCACCTACCAGACATGCCTGAACCACCTGCCGAGCATGCCGGAACCACCTGCCGGACACGCCAAAATCACCTGCGGGCTAGGCCAGAACCACTTGTAGGACTCTCCTGGAGCACCTGCCGGGCATGCGGGAACCACCTCTCAGACGTGCCAGAACCACGCGCGGCACATGACGGAACCCATTACCGGACAGACCGGAACCACCTGCCGGACACGCCAGAATCACCTGCCAAGAACACCGGAACCACCTGAACAGCTCGCCAGAAACACCTGCCGGACATGCCAAAATCACCTGCCGGCTACACCAGAACCTCTTGCCGGACACTCCGGAATCACCTGCCAGACATGATGCAACCAAATGTCAGACGTGCCAGAACCACGTGCCAGAGACACCGGATGCAACTGCCGAGCATGCCGGAACCTCCTGCTCAACTCGCTGTAACCACCTGCCGGGGACGCCAAAATCACCTGTCAGCTAGGCCAGAACCACGTGGCGGACTCTATGGAATCACCCGCCGGGCATGCCGGAACCAGCTCTCAGACGTGCCAGAAGCACGTGCCGGACACGCCGGAACCACCTACTAGAGAGACCGGAACCACCTGCCAGACCCGCCTGAACCACCTGCTGAGTACGCTGGAACAACCTGCTCTACTCGCTGGAGCCACCTGCTGGACACGCCAAAATCACCTGATGGCTACGCCAGCACCACTCGGCAGACAAGCCAGAATCACCTGCAGGGTATGCCGGAACCACCTCTCAGACGTGCCAGAACCCCTTGTCGGACACTCCGGAATCACCTGTCAGGCATGCCGGAACCACCTCTCGAACGTGCCAGAATGACGTGCCAGAGACACCGGATGCACCTGCCGAGCACGCCGGAACCTCCTCTTCGACTCGCCGGAACCACCAGCCAGAGACGCCAAAATCCCCTGCCAGGTAGGCCAGAATCACATGGCGGACGCTCCGGAATCTCCCGCCGGGAAGGTAGGAACCACCTCTCAAACATACTGGAAGCACGTGCCGGACATGCCGGCACCACGTACTGGACAGACCAGAAACACCTGCCGGACCTGCCTGAACCACCTGCTGAGCACACCGGAACAACTTGCTCGACTCGCTGGAGCCACCTGCTGGACACCCCAAAATCACCAGCCAGCTATGCCAGAACCACTTGCCGTACACTCCGGAATCACCTGCTGGTTACACCAGAGCCACTTGGTGGACAATCCAGAATCACCTGCCGGACATGCCAGAACCACCTGTCACACATGCCGGAACCACGTGCCTGACACGCCGGAACCACCTCGCGGACAGACCGGAACCACCTACCAGACATGCCTGAACCACCTGCCGAGCATGCCGGAACCACCTGCCGGACACGCCAAAATCACCTGCGGGCTAGGCCAGAACCACTTGTAGGACTCTCCTGGAGCACCTGCCGGGCATGCGGGAACCACCTCTCAGACGTGCCAGAACCACGCGCGGCACATGACGGAACCCATTACCGGACAGACCGGAACCACCTGCCGGACACGCCAGAATCACCTGCCAAGAACACCGGAACCACCTGAACAGCTCGCCAGAAACACCTGCCGGACATGCCAAAATCACCTGCCGGCTACACCAGAACCTCTTGCCGGACACTCCGGAATCACCTGCCAGACATGATGCAACCAAATGTCAGACGTGCCAGAACCACGTGCCAGAGACACCGGATGCAACTGCCGAGCATGCCGGAACCTCCTGCTCAACTCGCTGTAACCACCTGCCGGGGACGCCAAAATCACCTGTCAGCTAGGCCAGAACCACGTGGCGGACTCTATGGAATCACCCGCCGGGCATGCCGGAACCAGCTCTCAGACGTGCCAGAAGCACGTGCCGGACACGCCGGAACCACCTACTAGAGAGACCGGAACCACCTGCCAGACCCGCCTGAACCACCTGCTGAGTACGCTGGAACAACCTGCTCTACTCGCTGGAGCCACCTGCTGGACACGCCAAAATCACCTGATGGCTACGCCAGCACCACTCGGCAGACAAGCCAGAATCACCTGCAGGGTATGCCGGAACCACCTCTCAGACGTGCCAGAACCCCTTGTCGGACACTCCGGAATCACCTGTCAGGCATGCCGGAACCACCTCTCGAACGTGCCAGAATGACGTGCCAGAGACACCGGATGCACCTGCCGAGCACGCCGGAACCTCCTCTTCGACTCGCCGGAACCACCAGCCAGAGACGCCAAAATCCCCTGCCAGGTAGGCCAGAATCACATGGCGGACGCTCCGGAATCTCCCGCCGGGAAGGTAGGAACCACCTCTCAAACATACTGGAAGCACGTGCCGGACATGCCGGCACCATGTACTGGACAGACCAGAAACACCTGCCGGACCTGCCTGAACCACCTGCTGAGCACACCGGAACAACTTGCTCGACTCGCTGGAGCCACCTGCTGGACACCCCAAAATCACCAGCCAGCTATGCCAGAACCACTTGCCGTACACTCCGGAATCACCTGCTGGTTACACCAGAGCCACTTGGTGGACAATCCAGAATCACCTGCCGGACATGCCAGAACCACCTGTCACACATGCCGGAACCACGTGCCTGACACGCCGGAACCACCTCGCGGACAGACCGGAACCACCTACCAGACATGCCTGAACCACCTGCCGAGCATGCCGGAACCACCTGCCGGACACGCCAAAATCACCTGCGGGCTAGGCCAGAACCACTTGTAGGACTCTCCTGGAGCACCTGCCGGGCATGCGGGAACCACCTCTCAGACGTGCCAGAACCACGTGCGGCACATGACGGAACCCATTACCGGACAGACCGGAACCACCTGCCGGACACGCCAGAATCACCTGCCAAGAACACCGGAACCACCTGAACAGCTCGCCAGAAACACCTGCCGGACATGCCAAAATCACCTGCCGGCTACACCAGAACCTCTTGCCGGACACTCCGGAATCACCTGCCAGACATGATGCAACCAAATGTCAGACGTGCCAGAACCACGTGCCAGAGACACCGGATGCAACTGCCGAGCATGCCGGAACCTCCTGCTCAACTCGCTGTAACCACCTGCCGGGGACGCCAAAATCACCTGTCAGCTAGGCCAGAACCACGTGGCGGACTCTATGGAATCACCCGCCGGGCATGCCGGAACCAGCTCTCAGACGTGCCAGAAGCACGTGCCGGACACGCCGGAACCACCTACTAGAGAGACCGGAACCACCTGCCAGACCCGCCTGAACCACCTGCTGAGTACGCTGGAACAACCTGCTCTACTCGCTGGAGCCACCTGCTGGACACGCCAAAATCACCTGATGGCTACGCCAGCACCACTCGGCAGACAAGCCAGAATCACCTGCAGGGTATGCCGGAACCACCTCTCAGACGTGCCAGAACCCCTTGTCGGACACTCCGGAATCACCTGTCAGGCATGCCGGAACCACCTCTCGAACGTGCCAGAATGACGTGCCAGAGACACCGGATGCACCTGCCGAGCACGCCGGAACCTCCTCTTCGACTCGCCGGAACCACCAGCCAGAGACGCCAAAATCCCCTGCCAGGTAGGCCAGAATCACATGGCGGACGCTCCGGAATCTCCCGCCGGGAAGGTAGGAACCACCTCTCAAATATACTGGAAGCACGTGCCGGACATGCCGGCACCACGTACTGGACAGACCAGAAACACCTGCCGGACCTGCCTGAACCACCTGCTGAGCACACCGGAACAACTTGCTCGACTCGCTGGAGCCACCTGCTGGACACCCCAAAATCACCAGCCAGCTATGCCAGAACCACTTGCCGTACACTCCGGAATCACCTGCTGGTTACACCAGAGCCACTTGGTGGACAATCCAGAATCACCTGCCGGACATGCCAGAACCACCTGTCACACATGCCGGAACCACGTGCCTGACACGCCGGAACCACCTCGCGGACAGACCGGAACCACCTACCAGACATGCCGGAACCACCTGCCGGACACGCCAAAATCACCTGCGGGCTAGGCCAGAACCACTTGTAGGACTCTCCTGGAGCACCTGCCGGGCATGCGGGAACCACCTCTCAGACGTGCCAGAACCACGTGCGGCACATGACGGAACCCATTACCGGACAGACCGGAACCACCTGCTGGACACGCCAGAATCACCTGCCAAGAACACCGGAACCACCTGAACAGCTCGCCAGAAACACCTGCCGGACATGCCAAAATCACCTGCCGGCTACACCAGAACCTCTTGCCGGACACTCCGGAATCACCTGCCAGACATGATGCAACCAAATGTCAGACGTGCCAGAACCACGTGCCAGAGACACCGGATGCAACTGCCGAGCATGCCGGAACCTCCTGCTCAACTCGCTGTAACCACCTGCCGGGGACGCCAAAATCACCTGTCAGCTAGGCCAGAACCACGTGGCGGACTCTATGGAATCACCCGCCGGGCATGCCGGAACCAGCTCTCAGACGTGCCAGAAGCACGTGCCGGACACGCCGGAACCACCTACTAGAGAGACCGGAACCACCTGCCAGACCCGCCTGAACCACCTGCTGAGTACGCTG
This sequence comes from Equus asinus, assembly GCF_041296235.1. Lineage (NCBI taxonomy): Eukaryota > Metazoa > Chordata > Mammalia > Perissodactyla > Equidae > Equus > Equus asinus. The sequence continues at coordinate 196,225 of NW_027225453.1, read as the reverse complement.
GAACAACCTGCTCTACTCGCTGGAGCCACCTGCTGGACACGCCAAAATCACCTGATGGCTACGCCAGCACCACTCGGCAGACAAGCCAGAATCACCTGCAGGGTATGCCGGAACCACCTCTCAGACGTGCCAGAACCCCTTGTCGGACACTCCGGAATCACCTGTCAGGCATGCCGGAACCACCTCTCGAACGTGCCAGAATGACGTGCCAGAGACACCGGATGCACCTGCCGAGCACGCCGGAACCTCCTCTTCGACTCGCCGGAACCACCAGCCAGAGACGCCAAAATCCCCTGCCAGGTAGGCCAGAATCACATGGCGGACGCTCCGGAATCTCCCGCCGGGAAGGTAGGAACCACCTCTCAAACATACTGGAAGCACGTGCCGGACATGCCGGCACCACGTACTGGACAGACCAGAAACACCTGCCGGACCTGCCTGAACCACCTGCTGAGCACACCGGAACAACTTGCTCGACTCGCTGGAGCCACCTGCTGGACACCCCAAAATCACCAGCCAGCTATGCCAGAACCACTTGCCGTACACTCCGGAATCACCTGCTGGTTACACCAGAGCCACTTGGTGGACAATCCAGAATCACCTGCCGGACATGCCAGAACCACCTGTCACACATGCCGGAACCACGTGCCTGACACGCCGGAACCACCTCGCGGACAGACCGGAACCACCTACCAGACATGCCTGAACCACCTGCCGAGCATGCCGGAACCACCTGCCGGACACGCCAAAATCACCTGCGGGCTAGGCCAGAACCACTTGTAGGACTCTCCTGGAGCACCTGCCGGGCATGCGGGAACCACCTCTCAGACGTGCCAGAACCACGTGCGGCACATGACGGAACCCATTACCGGACAGACCGGAACCACCTGCCGGACACGCCAGAATCACCTGCCAAGAACACCGGAACCACCTGAACAGCTCGCCAGAAACACCTGCCGGACATGCCAAAATCACCTGCCGGCTACACCAGAACCTCTTGCCGGACACTCCGGAATCACCTGCCAGACATGATGCAACCAAATGTCAGACGTGCCAGAACCACGTGCCAGAGACACCGGATGCAACTGCCGAGCATGCCGGAACCTCCTGCTCAACTCGCTGTAACCACCTGCCGGGGACGCCAAAATCACCTGTCAGCTAGGCCAGAACCACGTGGCGGACTCTATGGAATCACCCGCCGGGCATGCCGGAACCAGCTCTCAGACGTGCCAGAAGCACGTGCCGGACACGCCGGAACCACCTACTAGAGAGACCGGAACCACCTGCCAGACCCGCCTGAACCACCTGCTGAGTACGCTGGAACAACCTGCTCTACTCGCTGGAGCCACCTGCTGGACACGCCAAAATCACCTGATGGCTACGCCAGCACCACTCGGCAGACAAGCCAGAATCACCTGCAGGGTATGCCGGAACCACCTCTCAGACGTGCCAGAACCCCTTGTCGGACACTCCGGAATCACCTGTCAGGCATGCCGGAACCACCTCTCGAACGTGCCAGAATGACGTGCCAGAGACACCGGATGCACCTGCCGAGCACGCCGGAACCTCCTCTTCGACTCGCCGGAACCACCAGCCAGAGACGCCAAAATCCCCTGCCAGGTAGGCCAGAATCACATGGCGGACGCTCCGGAATCTCCCGCCGGGAAGGTAGGAACCACCTCTCAAACATACTGGAAGCACGTGCCGGACATGCCGGCACCACGTACTGGACAGACCAGAAACACCTGCCGGACCTGCCTGAACCACCTGCTGAGCACACCGGAACAACTTGCTCGACTCGCTGGAGCCACCTGCTGGACACCCCAAAATCACCAGCCAGCTATGCCAGAACCACTTGCCGTACACTCCGGAATCACCTGCTGGTTACACCAGAGCCACTTGGTGGACAATCCAGAATCACCTGCCGGACATGCCAGAACCACCTGTCACACATGCCGGAACCACGTGCCTGACACGCCGGAACCACCTCGCGGACAGACCGGAACCACCTACCAGACATGCCTGAACCACCTGCCGAGCATGCCGGAACCACCTGCCGGACACGCCAAAATCACCTGCGGGCTAGGCCAGAACCACTTGTAGGACTCTCCTGGAGCACCTGCCGGGCATGCGGGAACCACCTCTCAGACGTGCCAGAACCACGTGCGGCACATGACGGAACCCATTACCGGACAGACCGGAACCACCTGCCGGACACGCCAGAATCACCTGCCAAGAACACCGGAACCACCTGAACAGCTCGCCAGAAACACCTGCCGGACATGCCAAAATCACCTGCCGGCTACACCAGAACCTCTTGCCGGACACTCCGGAATCACCTGCCAGACATGATGCAACCAAATGTCAGACGTGCCAGAACCACGTGCCAGAGACACCGGATGCAACTGCCGAGCATGCCGGAACCTCCTGCTCAACTCGCTGTAACCACCTGCCGGGGACGCCAAAATCACCTGTCAGCTAGGCCAGAACCACGTGGCGGACTCTATGGAATCACCCGCCGGGCATGCCGGAACCAGCTCTCAGACGTGCCAGAAGCACGTGCCGGACACGCCGGAACCACCTACTAGAGAGACCGGAACCACCTGCCAGACCCGCCTGAACCACCTGCTGAGTACGCTGGAACAACCTGCTCTACTCGCTGGAGCCACCTGCTGGACACGCCAAAATCACCTGATGGCTACGCCAGCACCACTCGGCAGACAAGCCAGAATCACCTGCAGGGTATGCCGGAACCACCTCTCAGACGTGCCAGAACCCCTTGTCGGACACTCCGGAATCACCTGTCAGGCATGCCGGAACCACCTCTCGAACGTGCCAGAATGACGTGCCAGAGACACCGGATGCACCTGCCGAGCACGCCGGAACCTCCTCTTCGACTCGCCGGAACCACCAGCCAGAGACGCCAAAATCCCCTGCCAGGTAGGCCAGAATCACATGGCGGACGCTCCGGAATCTCCCGCCGGGAAGGTAGGAACCACCTCTCAAACATACTGGAAGCACGTGCCGGACATGCCGGCACCACGTACTGGACAGACCAGAAACACCTGCCGGACCTGCCTGAACCACCTGCTGAGCACACCGGAACAACTTGCTCGACTCGCTGGAGCCACCTGCTGGACACCCCAAAATCACCAGCCAGCTATGCCAGAACCACTTGCCGTACACTCCGGAATCACCTGCTGGTTACACCAGAGCCACTTGGTGGACAATCCAGAATCACCTGCCGGACATGCCAGAACCACCTGTCACACATGCCGGAACCACGTGCCTGACACGCCGGAACCACCTCGCGGACAGACCGGAACCACCTACCAGACATGCCGGAACCACCTGCCGGACACGCCAAAATCACCTGCGGGCTAGGCCAGAACCACTTGTAGGACTCTCCTGGAGCACCTGCCGGGCATGCGGGAACCACCTCTCAGACGTGCCAGAACCACGTGCGGCACATGACGGAACCCATTACCGGACAGACCGGAACCACCTGCTGGACACGCCAGAATCACCTGCCAAGAACACCGGAACCACCTGAACAGCTCGCCAGAAACACCTGCCGGACATGCCAAAATCACCTGCCGGCTACACCAGAACCTCTTGCCGGACACTCCGGAATCACCTGCCAGACATGATGCAACCAAATGTCAGACGTGCCAGAACCACGTGCCAGAGACACCGGATGCAACTGCCGAGCATGCCGGAACCTCCTGCTCAACTCGCTGTAACCACCTGCCGGGGACGCCAAAATCACCTGTCAGCTAGGCCAGAACCACGTGGCGGACTCTATGGAATCACCCGCCGGGCATGCCGGAACCAGCTCTCAGACGTGCCAGAAGCACGTGCCGGACACGCCGGAACCACCTACTAGAGAGACCGGAACCACCTGCCAGACCCGCCTGAACCACCTGCTGAGTACGCTGGAACAACCTGCTCTACTCGCTGGAGCCACCTGCTGGACACGCCAAAATCACCTGATGGCTACGCCAGCACCACTCGGCAGACAAGCCAGAATCACCTGCAGGGTATGCCGGAACCACCTCTCAGACGTGCCAGAACCCCTTGTCGGACACTCCGGAATCACCTGTCAGGCATGCCGGAACCACCTCTCGAACGTGCCAGAATGACGTGCCAGAGACACCGGATGCACCTGCCGAGCACGCCGGAACCTCCTCTTCGACTCGCCGGAACCACCAGCCAGAGACGCCAAAATCCCCTGCCAGGTAGGCCAGAATCACATGGCGGACGCTCCGGAATCTCCCGCCGGGAAGGTAGGAACCACCTCTCAAACATACTGGAAGCACGTGCCGGACATGCCGGCACCACGTACTGGACAGACCAGAAACACCTGCCGGACCTGCCTGAACCACCTGCTGAGCACACCGGAACAACTTGCTCGACTCGCTGGAGCCACCTGCTGGACACCCCAAAATCACCAGCCAGCTATGCCAGAACCACTTGCCGTACACTCCGGAATCACCTGCTGGTTACACCAGAGCCACTTGGTGGACAATCCAGAATCACCTGCCGGACATGCCAGAACCACCTGTCACACATGCCGGAACCACGTGCCTGACACGCCGGAACCACCTCGCGGACAGACCGGAACCACCTACCAGACATGCCGGAACCACCTGCCGGACACGCCAAAATCACCTGCGGGCTAGGCCAGAACCACTTGTAGGACTCTCCTGGAGCACCTGCCGGGCATGCGGGAACCACCTCTCAGACGTGCCAGAACCACGTGCGGCACATGACGGAACCCATTACCGGACAGACCGGAACCACCTGCTGGACACGCCAGAATCACCTGCCAAGAACACCGGAACCACCTGAACAGCTGGCCAGAAACACCTGCCGGACACGCCAAAATCACCTGCCGGCTACACCAGAACCTCTTGCCGGACACTCCGGAATCACCTGCCAGACATGATGCAACCAAATGTCAGACGTGCCAGAACCACGTGCCAGAGACACCGGATGCAACTGCCGAGCATGCCGGAACCTCCTGCTCAACTCGCTGTAACCACCTGCCGGGGACGCCAAAATCACCTGTCAGCTAGGCCAGAACCACGTGGCGGACTCTATGGAATCACCCGCTGGGCATGCCGGAACCAGCTCTCAGACGTGCCAGAAGCACGTGCCGGACACGCCGGAACCACCTACTAGAGAGACCGGAACCACCTGCCAGACCCGCCTGAACCACCTGCTGAGTACGCTGGAACAACCTGCTCTACTCGCTGGAGCCACCTGCTGGACACGCCAAAATCACCTGATGGCTACGCCAGCACCACTCGGCAGACAAGCCAGAATCACCTGCAGGGTATGCCGGAACCACCTCTCAGACGTGCCAGAACCCCTTGTCGGACACTCCGGAATCACCTGTCAGGCATGCCGGAACCACGTCTCGAACGTGCCAGAATGACGTGCCAGAGACACCGGATGCACCTGCCGAGCACGCCGGAACCTCCTCTTCGACTCGCCGGAACCACCAGCCAGAGACGCCAAAATCCCCTGCCAGGTAGGCCAGAATCACATGGCGGACGCTCCGGAATCTCCCGCCGGGAAGGTAGGAACCACCTCTCAAACATACTGGAAGCACGTGCCGGACATGCCGGCACCACGTACTGGACAGACCAGAAACACCTGCCGGACCTGCCTGAACCACCTGCTGAGCACACCGGAACAACTTGCTCGACTCGCTGGAGCCACCTGCTGGACACCCCAAAATCACCAGCCAGCTATGCCAGAACCACTTGCCGTACACTCCGGAATCACCTGCTGGTTACACCAGAGCCACTTGGTGGACAATCCAGAATCACCTGCCGGACATGCCAGAACCACCTGTCACACATGCCGGAACCACGTGCCTGACACGCCGGAACCACCTCGCGGACAGACCGGAACCACCTACCAGACATGCCGGAACCACCTGCCGGACACGCCAAAATCACCTGCGGGCTAGGCCAGAACCACTTGTAGGACTCTCCTGGAGCACCTGCCGGGCATGCGGGAACCACCTCTCAGACGTGCCAGAACCACGTGCGGCACATGACGGAACCCATTACCGGACAGACCGGAACCACCTGCCGGACACGCCAGAATCACCTGCCAAGAACACCGGAACCACCTGAACAGCTCGCCAGAAACACCTGCCGGACATGCCAAAATCACCTGCCGGCTACACCAGAACCTCTTGCCGGACACTCCGGAATCACCTGCCAGACATGATGCAACCAAATGTCAGACGTGCCAGAACCACGTGCCAGAGACACCGGATGCAACTGCCGAGCATGCCGGAACCTCCTGCTCAACTCGCTGTAACCACCTGCCGGGGACGCCAAAATCACCTGTCAGCTAGGCCAGAACCACGTGGCGGACTCTATGGAATCACCCGCCGGGCATGCCGGAACCAGCTCTCAGACGTGCCAGAAGCACGTGCCGGACACGCCGGAACCACCTACTAGAGAGACCGGAACCACCTGCCAGACCCGCCTGAACCACCTGCTGAGTACGCTGGAACAACCTGCTCTACTCGCTGGAGCCACCTGCTGGACACGCCAAAATCACCTGATGGCTACGCCAGCACCACTCGGCAGACAAGCCAGAATCACCTGCAGGGTATGCCGGAACCACCTCTCAGACGTGCCAGAACCCCTTGTCGGACACTCCGGAATCACCTGTCAGGCATGCCGGAACCACCTCTCGAACGTGCCAGAATGACGTGCCAGAGACACCGGATGCACCTGCCGAGCACGCCGGAACCTCCTCTTCGACTCGCCGGAACCACCAGCCAGAGACGCCAAAATCCCCTGCCAGGTAGGCCAGAATCACATGGCGGACGCTCCGGAATCTCCCGCCGGGAAGGTAGGAACCACCTCTCAAACATACTGGAAGCACGTGCCGGACATGCCGGCACCACGTACTGGACAGACCAGAAACACCTGCCGGACCTGCCTGAACCACCTGCTGAGCACACCGGAACAACTTGCTCGACTCGCTGGAGCCACCTGCTGGACACCCCAAAATCACCAGCCAGCTATGCCAGAACCACTTGCCGTACACTCCGGAATCACCTGCTGGTTACACCAGAGCCACTTGGTGGACAATCCAGAATCACCTGCCGGACATGCCAGAACCACCTGTCACACATGCCGGAACCACGTGCCTGACACGCCGGAACCACCTCGCGGACAGACCGGAACCACCTACCAGACATGCCGGAACCACCTGCCGGACACGCCAAAATCACCTGCGGGCTAGGCCAGAACCACTTGTAGGACTCTCCTGGAGCACCTGCCGGGCATGCGGGAACCACCTCTCAGACGTGCCAGAACCACGTGCGGCACATGACGGAACCCATTACCGGACAGACCGGAACCACCTGCTGGACACGCCAGAATCACCTGCCAAGAACACCGGAACCACCTGAACAGCTCGCCAGAAACACCTGCCGGACATGCCAAAATCACCTGCCGGCTACACCAGAACCTCTTGCCGGACACTCCGGAATCACCTGCCAGACATGATGCAACCAAATGTCAGACGTGCCAGAACCACGTGCCAGAGACACCGGATGCAACTGCCGAGCATGCCGGAACCTCCTGCTCAACTCGCTGTAACCACCTGCCGGGGACGCCAAAATCACCTGTCAGCTAGGCCAGAACCACGTGGCGGACTCTATGGAATCACCCGCCGGGCATGCCGGAACCAGCTCTCAGACGTGCCAGAAGCACGTGCCGGACACGCCGGAACCACCTACTAGAGAGACCGGAACCACCTGCCAGACCCGCCTGAACCACCTGCTGAGTACGCTGGAACAACCTGCTCTACTCGCTGGAGCCACCTGCTGGACACGCCAAAATCACCTGATGGCTACGCCAGCACCACTCGGCAGACAAGCCAGAATCACCTGCAGGGTATGCCGGAACCACCTCTCAGACGTGCCAGAACCCCTTGTCGGACACTCCGGAATCACCTGTCAGGCATGCCGGAACCACCTCTCGAACGTGCCAGAATGACGTGCCAGAGACACCGGATGCACCTGCCGAGCACGCCGGAACCTCCTCTTCGACTCGCCGGAACCACCAGCCAGAGACGCCAAAATCCCCTGCCAGGTAGGCCAGAATCACATGGCGGACGCTCCGGAATCTCCCGCCGGGAAGGTAGGAACCACCTCTCAAACATACTGGAAGCACGTGCCGGACATGCCGGCACCACGTACTGGACAGACCAGAAACACCTGCCGGACCTGCCTGAACCACCTGCTGAGCACACCGGAACAACTTGCTCGACTCGCTGGAGCCACCTGCTGGACACCCCAAAATCACCAGCCAGCTATGCCAGAACCACTTGCCGTACACTCCGGAATCACCTGCTGGTTACACCAGAGCCACTTGGTGGACAATCCAGAATCACCTGCCGGACATGCCAGAACCACCTGTCACACATGCCGGAACCACGTGCCTGACACGCCGGAACCACCTCGCGGACAGACCGGAACCACCTACCAGACATGCCGGAACCACCTGCCGGACACGCCAAAATCACCTGCGGGCTAGGCCAGAACCACTTGTAGGACTCTCCTGGAGCACCTGCCGGGCATGCGGGAACCACCTCTCAGACGTGCCAGAACCACGTGCGGCACATGACGGAACCCATTACCGGACAGACCGGAACCACCTGCTGGACACGCCAGAATCACCTGCCAAGAACACCGGAACCACCTGAACAGCTGGCCAGAAACACCTGCCGGACACGCCAAAATCACCTGCCGGCTACACCAGAACCTCTTGCCGGACACTCCGGAATCACCTGCCAGACATGATGCAACCAAATGTCAGACGTGCCAGAACCACGTGCCAGAGACACCGGATGCAACTGCCGAGCATGCCGGAACCTCCTGCTCAACTCGCTGTAACCACCTGCCGGGGACGCCAAAATCACCTGTCAGCTAGGCCAGAACCACGTGGCGGACTCTATGGAATCACCCGCTGGGCATGCCGGAACCAGCTCTCAGACGTGCCAGAAGCACGTGCCGGACACGCCGGAACCACCTACTAGAGAGACCGGAACCACCTGCCAGACCCGCCTGAACCACCTGCTGAGTACGCTGGAACAACCTGCTCTACTCGCTGGAGCCACCTGCTGGACACGCCAAAATCACCTGATGGCTACGCCAGCACCACTCGGCAGACAAGCCAGAATCACCTGCAGGGTATGCCGGAACCACCTCTCAGACGTGCCAGAACCCCTTGTCGGACACTCCGGAATCACCTGTCAGGCATGCCGGAACCACGTCTCGAACGTGCCAGAATGACGTGCCAGAGACACCGGATGCACCTGCCGAGCACGCCGGAACCTCCTCTTCGACTCGCCGGAACCACCAGCCAGAGACGCCAAAATCCCCTGCCAGGTAGGCCAGAATCACATGGCGGACGCTCCGGAATCTCCCGCCGGGAAGGTAGGAACCACCTCTCAAACATACTGGAAGCACGTGCCGGACATGCCGGCACCACGTACTGGACAGACCAGAAACACCTGCCGGACCTGCCTGAACCACCTGCTGAGCACACCGGAACAACTTGCTCGACTCGCTGGAGCCACCTGCTGGACACCCCAAAATCACCAGCCAGCTATGCCAGAACCACTTGCCGTACACTCCGGAATCACCTGCTGGTTACACCAGAGCCACTTGGTGGACAATCCAGAATCACCTGCCGGACATGCCAGAACCACCTGTCACACATGCCGGAACCACGTGCCTGACACGCCGGAACCACCTCGCGGACAGACCGGAACCACCTACCAGACATGCCGGAACCACCTGCCGGACACGCCAAAATCACCTGCGGGCTAGGCCAGAACCACTTGTAGGACTCTCCTGGAGCACCTGCCGGGCATGCGGGAACCACCTCTCAGACGTGCCAGAACCACGTGCGGCACATGACGGAACCCATTACCGGACAGACCGGAACCACCTGCCGGACACGCCAGAATCACCTGCCAAGAACACCGGAACCACCTGAACAGCTCGCCAGAAACACCTGCCGGACATGCCAAAATCACCTGCCGGCTACACCAGAACCTCTTGCCGGACACTCCGGAATCACCTGCCAGACATGATGCAACCAAATGTCAGACGTGCCAGAACCACGTGCCAGAGACACCGGATGCAACTGCCGAGCATGCCGGAACCTCCTGCTCAACTCGCTGTAACCACCTGCCGGGGACGCCAAAATCACCTGTCAGCTAGGCCAGAACCACGTGGCGGACTCTATGGAATCACCCGCCGGGCATGCCGGAACCAGCTCTCAGACGTGCCAGAAGCACGTGCCGGACACGCCGGAACCACCTACTAGAGAGACCGGAACCACCTGCCAGACCCGCCTGAACCACCTGCTGAGTACGCTGGAACAACCTGCTCTACTCGCTGGAGCCACCTGCTGGACACGCCAAAATCACCTGATGGCTACGCCAGCACCACTCGGCAGACAAGCCAGAATCACCTGCAGGGTATGCCGGAACCACCTCTCAGACGTGCCAGAACCCCTTGTCGGACACTCCGGAATCACCTGTCAGGCATGCCGGAACCACCTCTCGAACGTGCCAGAATGACGTGCCAGAGACACCGGATGCACCTGCCGAGCACGCCGGAACCTCCTCTTCGACTCGCCGGAACCACCAGCCAGAGACGCCAAAATCCCCTGCCAGGTAGGCCAGAATCACATGGCGGACGCTCCGGAATCTCCCGCCGGGAAGGTAGGAACCACCTCTCAAACATACTGGAAGCACGTGCCGGACATGCCGGCACCACGTACTGGACAGACCAGAAACACCTGCCGGACCTGCCTGAACCACCTGCTGAGCACACCGGAACAACTTGCTCGACTCGCTGGAGCCACCTGCTGGACACCCCAAAATCACCAGCCAGCTATGCCAGAACCACTTGCCGTACACTCCGGAATCACCTGCTGGTTACACCAGAGCCACTTGGTGGACAATCCAGAATCACCTGCCGGACATGCCAGAACCACCTGTCACACATGCCGGAACCACGTGCCTGACACGCCGGAACCACCTCGCGGACAGACCGGAACCACCTACCAGACATGCCGGAACCACCTGCCGGACACGCCAAAATCACCTGCGGGCTAGGCCAGAACCACTTGTAGGACTCTCCTGGAGCACCTGCCGGGCATGCGGGAACCACCTCTCAGACGTGCCAGAACCACGTGCGGCACATGACGGAACCCATTACCGGACAGACCGGAACCACCTGCCGGACACGCCAGAATCACCTGCCAAGAACACCGGAACCACCTGAACAGCTCGCCAGAAACACCTGCCGGACATGCCAAAATCACCTGCCGGCTACACCAGAACCTCTTGCCGGACACTCCGGAATCACCTGCCAGACATGATGCAACCAAATGTCAGACGTGCCAGAACCACGTGCCAGAGACACCGGATGCAACTGCCGAGCATGCCGGAACCTCCTGCTCAACTCGCTGTAACCACCTGCCGGGGACGCCAAAATCACCTGTCAGCTAGGCCAGAACCACGTGGCGGACTCTATGGAATCACCCGCCGGGCATGCCGGAACCAGCTCTCAGACGTGCCAGAAGCACGTGCCGGACACGCCGGAACCACCTACTAGAGAGACCGGAACCACCTGCCAGACCCGCCTGAACCACCTGCTGAGTACGCTGGAACAACCTGCTCTACTCGCTGGAGCCACCTGCTGGACACGCCAAAATCACCTGATGGCTACGCCAGCACCACTCGGCAGACAAGCCAGAATCACCTGCAGGGTATGCCGGAACCACCTCTCAGACGTGCCAGAACCCCTTGTCGGACACTCCGGAATCACCTGTCAGGCATGCCGGAACCACCTCTCGAACGTGCCAGAATGACGTGCCAGAGACACCGGATGCACCTGCCGAGCACGCCGGAACCTCCTCTTCGACTCGCCGGAACCACCAGCCAGAGACGCCAAAATCCCCTGCCAGGTAGGCCAGAATCACATGGCGGACGCTCCGGAATCTCCCGCCGGGAAGGTAGGAACCACCTCTCAAACATACTGGAAGCACGTGCCGGACATGCCGGCACCACGTACTGGACAGACCAGAAACACCTGCCGGACCTGCCTGAACCACCTGCTGAGCACACCGGAACAACTTGCTCGACTCGCTGGAGCCACCTGCTGGACACCCCAAAATCACCAGCCAGCTATGCCAGAACCACTTGCCGTACACTCCGGAATCACCTGCTGGTTACACCAGAGCCACTTGGTGGACAATCCAGAATCACCTGCCGGACATGCCAGAACCACCTGTCACACATGCCGGAACCACGTGCCTGACACGCCGGAACCACCTCGCGGACAGACCGGAACCACCTACCAGACATGCCGGAACCACCTGCCGGACACGCCAAAATCACCTGCGGGCTAGGCCAGAACCACTTGTAGGACTCTCCTGGAGCACCTGCCGGGCATGCGGGAACCACCTCTCAGACGTGCCAGAACCACGTGCGGCACATGACGGAACCCATTACCGGACAGACCGGAACCACCTGCCGGACACGCCAGAATCACCTGCCAAGAACACCGGAACCACCTGAACAGCTCGCCAGAAACACCTGCCGGACATGCCAAAATCACCTGCCGGCTACACCAGAACCTCTTGCCGGACACTCCGGAATCACCTGCCAGACATGATGCAACCAAATGTCAGACGTGCCAGAACCACGTGCCAGAGACACCGGATGCAACTGCCGAGCATGCCGGAACCTCCTGCTCAACTCGCTGTAACCACCTGCCGGGGACGCCAAAATCACCTGTCAGCTAGGCCAGAACCACGTGGCGGACTCTATGGAATCACCCGCCGGGCATGCCGGAACCAGCTCTCAGACGTGCCAGAAGCACGTGCCGGACACGCCGGAACCACCTACTAGAGAGACCGGAACCACCTGCCAGACCCGCCTGAACCACCTGCTGAGTACGCTGGAACAACCTGCTCTACTCGCTGGAGCCACCTGCTGGACACGCCAAAATCACCTGATGGCTACGCCAGCACCACTCGGCAGACAAGCCAGAATCACCTGCAGGGTATGCCGGAACCACCTCTCAGACGTGCCAGAACCCCTTGTCGGACACTCCGGAATCACCTGTCAGGCATGCCGGAACCACCTCTCGAACGTGCCAGAATGACGTGCCAGAGACACCGGATGCACCTGCCGAGCACGCCGGAACCTCCTCTTCGACTCGCCGGAACCACCAGCCAGAGACGCCAAAATCCCCTGCCAGGTAGGCCAGAATCACATGGCGGACGCTCCGGAATCTCCCGCCGGGAAGGTAGGAACCACCTCTCAAACATACTGGAAGCACGTGCCGGACATGCCGGCACCACGTACTGGACAGACCAGAAACACCTGCCGGACCTGCCTGAACCACCTGCTGAGCACACCGGAACAACTTGCTCGACTCGCTGGAGCCACCTGCTGGACACCCCAAAATCACCAGCCAGCTATGCCAGAACCACTTGCCGTACACTCCGGAATCACCTGCTGGTTACACCAGAGCCACTTGGTGGACAATCCAGAATCACCTGCCGGACATGCCAGAACCACCTGTCACACATGCCGGAACCACGTGCCTGACACGCCGGAACCACCTCGCGGACAGACCGGAACCACCTACCAGACATGCCGGAACCACCTGCCGGACACGCCAAAATCACCTGCGGGCTAGGCCAGAACCACTTGTAGGACTCTCCTGGAGCACCTGCCGGGCATGCGGGAACCACCTCTCAGACGTGCCAGAACCACGTGCGGCACATGACGGAACCCATTACCGGACAGACCGGAACCACCTGCCGGACACGCCAGAATCACCTGCCAAGAACACCGGAACCACCTGAACAGCTCGCCAGAAACACCTGCCGGACATGCCAAAATCACCTGCCGGCTACACCAGAACCTCTTGCCGGACACTCCGGAATCACCTGCCAGACATGATGCAACCAAATGTCAGACGTGCCAGAACCACGTGCCAGAGACACCGGATGCAACTGCCGAGCATGCCGGAACCTCCTGCTCAACTCGCTGTAACCACCTGCCGGGGACGCCAAAATCACCTGTCAGCTAGGCCAGAACCACGTGGCGGACTCTATGGAATCACCCGCCGGGCATGCCGGAACCAGCTCTCAGACGTGCCAGAAGCACGTGCCGGACACGCCGGAACCACCTACTAGAGAGACCGGAACCACCTGCCAGACCCGCCTGAACCACCTGCTGAGTACGCTGGAACAACCTGCTCTACTCGCTGGAGCCACCTGCTGGACACGCCAAAATCACCTGATGGCTACGCCAGCACCACTCGGCAGACAAGCCAGAATCACCTGCAGGGTATGCCGGAACCACCTCTCAGACGTGCCAGAACCCCTTGTCGGACACTCCGGAATCACCTGTCAGGCATGCCGGAACCACCTCTCGAACGTGCCAGAATGACGTGCCAGAGACACCGGATGCACCTGCCGAGCACGCCGGAACCTCCTCTTCGACTCGCCGGAACCACCAGCCAGAGACGCCAAAATCCCCTGCCAGGTAGGCCAGAATCACATGGCGGACGCTCCGGAATCTCCCGCCGGGAAGGTAGGAGCCACCTCTCAAACATACTGGAAGCACGTGCCGGACATGCTGGCACCACGTACTGGACAGACCAGAAACACCTGCCGGACCTGCCTGAACCACCTGCTGAGCACACCGGAACAACTTGCTCGACTCGCTGGAGCCACCTGCTGGACACCCCAAAATCACCAGCCAGCTATGCCAGAACCACTTGCCGTACACTCCGGAATCACCTGCTGGTTACACCAGAGCCACTTGGTGGACAATCCAGAATCACCTGCCGGACATGCCAGAACCACCTGTCACACATGCCGGAACCACGTGCCTGACACGCCGGAACCACCTCGCGGACAGACCGGAACCACCTACCAGACATGCCGGAACCACCTGCCGGACACGCCAAAATCACCTGCGGGCTAGGCCAGAACCACTTGTAGGACTCTCCTGGAGCACCTGCCGGGCATGCGGGAACCACCTCTCAGACGTGCCAGAACCACGTGCGGCACATGACGGAACCCATTACCGGACAGACCGGAACCACCTGCCGGACACGCCAGAATCACCTGCCAAGAACACCGGAACCACCTGAACAGCTCGCCAGAAACACCTGCCGGACATGCCAAAATCACCTGCCGGCTACACCAGAACCTCTTGCCGGACACTCCGGAATCACCTGCCAGACATGATGCAACCAAATGTCAGACGTGCCAGAACCACGTGCCAGAGACACCGGATGCAACTGCCGAGCATGCCGGAACCTCCTGCTCAACTCGCTGTAACCACCTGCCGGGGACGCCAAAATCACCTGTCAGCTAGGCCAGAACCACGTGGCGGACTCTATGGAATCACCCGCCGGGCATGCCGGAACCAGCTCTCAGACGTGCCAGAAGCACGTGCCGGACACGCCGGAACCACCTACTAGAGAGACCGGAACCACCTGCCAGACCCGCCTGAACCACCTGCTGAGTACGCTGGAACAACCTGCTCTACTCGCTGGAGCCACCTGCTGGACACGCCAAAATCACCTGATGGCTACGCCAGCACCACTCGGCAGACAAGCCAGAATCACCTGCAGGGTATGCCGGAACCACCTCTCAGACGTGCCAGAACCCCTTGTCGGACACTCCGGAATCACCTGTCAGGCATGCCGGAACCACCTCTCGAACGTGCCAGAATGACGTGCCAGAGACACCGGATGCACCTGCCGAGCACGCCGGAACCTCCTCTTCGACTCGCCGGAACCACCAGCCAGAGACGCCAAAATCCCCTGCCAGGTAGGCCAGAATCACATGGCGGACGCTCCGGAATCTCCCGCCGGGAAGGTAGGAGCCACCTCTCAAACATACTGGAAGCACGTGCCGGACATGCTGGCACCACGTACTGGACAGACCAGAAACACCTGCCGGACCTGCCTGAACCACCTGCTGAGCACACCGGAACAACTTGCTCGACTCGCTGGAGCCACCTGCTGGACACCCCAAAATCACCAGCCAGCTATGCCAGAA
This sequence comes from Equus asinus, assembly GCF_041296235.1. Classification (NCBI taxonomy): domain Eukaryota; kingdom Metazoa; phylum Chordata; class Mammalia; order Perissodactyla; family Equidae; genus Equus; species Equus asinus. The sequence goes on along the minus strand of NW_027225453.1, from coordinate 180,074 downwards.
CCACTTGCCGTACACTCCGGAATCACCTGCTGGTTACACCAGAGCCACTTGGTGGACAATCCAGAATCACCTGCCGGACATGCCAGAACCACCTGTCACACATGCCGGAACCACGTGCCTGACACGCCGGAACCACCTCGCGGACAGACCGGAACCACCTACCAGACATGCCGGAACCACCTGCCGGACACGCCAAAATCACCTGCGGGCTAGGCCAGAACCACTTGTAGGACTCTCCTGGAGCACCTGCCGGGCATGCGGGAACCACCTCTCAGACGTGCCAGAACCACGCGCGGCACCTGACGGAACCCATTACCGGACAGACCGGAACCACCTGCCGGACACGCCAGAATCACCTGCCAAGAACACCGGAACCACCTGAACAGCTCGCCAGAAACACCTGCCGGACATGCCAAAATCACCTGCCGGCTACACCAGAACCTCTTGCCGGACACTCCGGAATCACCTGCCAGACATGATGCAACCAAATGTCAGACGTGCCAGAACCACGTGCCAGAGACACCGGATGCAACTGCCGAGCATGCCGGAACCTCCTGCTCAACTCGCTGTAACCACCTGCCGGGGACGCCAAAATCACCTGTCAGCTAGGCCAGAACCACGTGGCGGACTCTATGGAATCACCCGCCGGGCATGCCGGAACCAGCTCTCAGACGTGCCAGAAGCACGTGCCGGACACGCCGGAACCACCTACTAGAGAGACCGGAACCACCTGCCAGACCCGCCTGAACCACCTGCTGAGTACGCTGGAACAACCTGCTCTACTCGCTGGAGCCACCTGCTGGACACGCCAAAATCACCTGATGGCTACGCCAGCACCACTCGGCAGACAAGCCAGAATCACCTGCAGGGTATGCCGGAACCACCTCTCAGACGTGCCAGAACCCCTTGTCGGACACTCCGGAATCACCTGTCAGGCATGCCGGAACCACCTCTCGAACGTGCCAGAATGACGTGCCAGAGACACCGGATGCACCTGCCGAGCACGCCGGAACCTCCTCTTCGACTCGCCGGAACCACCAGCCAGAGACGCCAAAATCCCCTGCCAGGTAGGCCAGAATCACATGGCGGACGCTCCGGAATCTCCCGCCGGGAAGGTAGGAACCACCTCTCAAACATACTGGAAGCACGTGCCGGACATGCCGGCACCACGTACTGGACAGACCAGAAACACCTGCCGGACCTGCCTGAACCACCTGCTGAGCACACCGGAACAACTTGCTCGACTCGCTGGAGCCACCTGCTGGACACCCCAAAATCACCAGCCAGCTATGCCAGAACCACTTGCCGTACACTCCGGAATCACCTGCTGGTTACACCAGAGCCACTTGGTGGACAATCCAGAATCACCTGCCGGACATGCCAGAACCACCTGTCACACATGCCGGAACCACGTGCCTGACACGCCGGAACCACCTCGCGGACAGACCGGAACCACCTACCAGACATGCCGGAACCACCTGCCGGACACGCCAAAATCACCTGCGGGCTAGGCCAGAACCACTTGTAGGACTCTCCTGGAGCACCTGCCGGGCATGCGGGAACCACCTCTCAGACGTGCCAGAACCACGTGCGGCACATGACGGAACCCATTACCGGACAGACCGGAACCACCTGCCGGACACGCCAGAATCACCTGCCAAGAACACCGGAACCACCTGAACAGCTCGCCAGAAACACCTGCCGGACATGCCAAAATCACCTGCCGGCTACACCAGAACCTCTTGCCGGACACTCCGGAATCACCTGCCAGACATGATGCAACCAAATGTCAGACGTGCCAGAACCACGTGCCAGAGACACCGGATGCAACTGCCGAGCATGCCGGAACCTCCTGCTCAACTCGCTGTAACCACCTGCCGGGGACGCCAAAATCACCTGTCAGCTAGGCCAGAACCACGTGGCGGACTCTATGGAATCACCCGCCGGGCATGCCGGAACCAGCTCTCAGACGTGCCAGAAGCACGTGCCGGACACGCCGGAACCACCTACTAGAGAGACCGGAACCACCTGCCAGACCCGCCTGAACCACCTGCTGAGTACGCTGGAACAACCTGCTCTACTCGCTGGAGCCACCTGCTGGACACGCCAAAATCACCTGATGGCTACGCCAGCACCACTCGGCAGACAAGCCAGAATCACCTGCAGGGTATGCCGGAACCACCTCTCAGACGTGCCAGAACCCCTTGTCGGACACTCCGGAATCACCTGTCAGGCATGCCGGAACCACCTCTCGAACGTGCCAGAATGACGTGCCAGAGACACCGGATGCACCTGCCGAGCACGCCGGAACCTCCTCTTCGACTCGCCGGAACCACCAGCCAGAGACGCCAAAATCCCCTGCCAGGTAGGCCAGAATCACATGGCGGACGCTCCGGAATCTCCCGCCGGGAAGGTAGGAACCACCTCTCAAACATACTGGAAGCACGTGCCGGACATGCCGGCACCACGTACTGGACAGACCAGAAACACCTGCCGGACCTGCCTGAACCACCTGCTGAGCACACCGGAACAACTTGCTCGACTCGCTGGAGCCACCTGCTGGACACCCCAAAATCACCAGCCAGCTATGCCAGAACCACTTGCCGTACACTCCGGAATCACCTGCTGGTTACACCAGAGCCACTTGGTGGACAATCCAGAATCACCTGCCGGACATGCCAGAACCACCTGTCACACATGCCGGAACCACGTGCCTGACACGCCGGAACCACCTCGCGGACAGACCGGAACCACCTACCAGACATGCCGGAACCACCTGCCGAGCATGCCGGAACCACCTGCCGGACACGCCAAAATCACCTGCGGGCTAGGCCAGAACCACTTGTAGGACTCTCCTGGAGCACCTGCCGGGCATGCGGGAACCACCTCTCAGACGTGCCAGAACCACGCGCGGCACATGACGGAACCCATTACCGGACAGACCGGAACCACCTGCCGGACACGCCAGAATCACCTGCCAAGAACACCGGAACCACCTGAACAGCTCGCCAGAAACACCTTCCGGACACGCCAAAATCACCTGCCGGCTACACCAGAACCTCTTGCCGGACACTCCGGAATCACCTGCCAGACATGATGCAACCAAATGTCAGACGTGCCAGAACCACGTGCCAGAGACACCGGATGCAACTGCCGAGCATGCCGGAACCTCCTGCTCAACTCGCTGTAACCACCTGCCGGGGACGCCAAAATCACCTGTCAGCTAGGCCAGAACCACGTGGCGGACTCTATGGAATCACCCGCCGGGCATGCCGGAACCAGCTCTCAGACGTGCCAGAAGCACGTGCCGGACACGCCGGAACCACCTACTAGAGAGACCGGAACCACCTGCCAGACCCGCCTGAACCACCTGCTGAGTACGCTGGAACAACCTGCTCTACTCGCTGGAGCCACCTGCTGGACACGCCAAAATCACCTGATGGCTACGCCAGCACCACTCGGCAGACAAGCCAGAATCACCTGCAGGGTATGCCGGAACCACCTCTCAGACGTGCCAGAACCCCTTGTCGGACACTCCGGAATCACCTGTCAGGCATGCCGGAACCACCTCTCGAACGTGCCAGAATGACGTGCCAGAGACACCGGATGCACCTGCCGAGCACGCCGGAACCTCCTCTTCGACTCGCCGGAACCACCAGCCAGAGACGCCAAAATCCCCTGCCAGGTAGGCCAGAATCACATGGCGGACGCTCCGGAATCTCCCGCCGGGAAGGTAGGAACCACCTCTCAAACATACTGGAAGCACGTGCCGGACATGCCGGCACCACGTACTGGACAGACCAGAAACACCTGCCGGACCTGCCTGAACCACCTGCTGAGCACACCGGAACAACTTGCTCGACTCGCTGGAGCCACCTGCTGGACACCCCAAAATCACCAGCCAGCTATGCCAGAACCACTTGCCGTACACTCCGGAATCACCTGCTGGTTACACCAGAGCCACTTGGTGGACAATCCAGAATCACCTGCCGGACATGCCAGAACCACCTGTCACACATGCCGGAACCACGTGCCTGACACGCCGGAACCACCTCGCGGACAGACCGGAACCACCTACCAGACATGCCGGAACCACCTGCCGGACACGCCAAAATCACCTGCGGGCTAGGCCAGAACCACTTGTAGGACTCTCCTGGAGCACCTGCCGGGCATGCGGGAACCACCTCTCAGACGTGCCAGAACCACGTGCGGCACATGACGGAACCCATTACCGGACAGACCGGAACCACCTGCCGGACACGCCAGAATCACCTGCCAAGAACACCGGAACCACCTGAACAGCTCGCCAGAAACACCTGCCGGACACGCCAAAATCACCTGCCGGCTACACCAGAACCTCTTGCCGGACACTCCGGAATCACCTGCCAGACATGATGCAACCAAATGTCAGACGTGCCAGAACCACGTGCCAGAGACACCGGATGCAACTGCCGAGCATGCCGGAACCTCCTGCTCAACTCGCTGTAACCACCTGCCGGGGACGCCAAAATCACCTGTCAGCTAGGCCAGAACCACGTGGCGGACTCTATGGAATCACCCGCCGGGCATGCCGGAACCAGCTCTCAGACGTGCCAGAAGCACGTGCCGGACACGCCGGAACCACCTACTAGAGAGACCGGAACCACCTGCCAGACCCGCCTGAACCACCTGCTGAGTACGCTGGAACAACCTGCTCTACTCGCTGGAGCCACCTGCTGGACACGCCAAAATCACCTGATGGCTACGCCAGCACCACTCGGCAGACAAGCCAGAATCACCTGCAGGGTATGCCGGAACCACCTCTCAGACGTGCCAGAACCCCTTGTCGGACACTCCGGAATCACCTGTCAGGCATGCCGGAACCACCTCTCGAACGTGCCAGAATGACGTGCCAGAGACACCGGATGCACCTGCCGAGCACGCCGGAACCTCCTCTTCGACTCGCCGGAACCACCAGCCAGAGACGCCAAAATCCCCTGCCAGGTAGGCCAGAATCACATGGCGGACGCTCCGGAATCTCCCGCCGGGAAGGTAGGAACCACCTCTCAAACATACTGGAAGCACGTGCCGGACATGCCGGCACCACGTACTGGACAGACCAGAAACACCTGCCGGACCTGCCTGAACCACCTGCTGAGCACACCGGAACAACTTGCTCGACTCGCTGGAGCCACCTGCTGGACACCCCAAAATCACCAGCCAGCTATGCCAGAACCACTTGCCGTACACTCCGGAATCACCTGCTGGTTACACCAGAGCCACTTGGTGGACAATCCAGAATCACCTGCCGGACATGCCAGAACCACCTGTCACACATGCCGGAACCACGTGCCTGACACGCCGGAACCACCTCGCGGACAGACCGGAACCACCTACCAGACATGCCGGAACCACCTGCCGGACACGCCAAAATCACCTGCGGGCTAGGCCAGAACCACTTGTAGGACTCTCCTGGAGCACCTGCCGGGCATGCGGGAACCACCTCTCAGACGTGCCAGAACCACGCGCGGCACATGACGGAACCCATTACCGGACAGACCGGAACCACCTGCTGGACACGCCAGAATCACCTGCCAAGAACACCGGAACCACCTGAACAGCTCGCCAGAAACACCTGCCGGACACGCCAAAATCACCTGCCGGCTACACCAGAACCTCTTGCCGGACACTCCGGAATCACCTGCCAGACATGATGCAACCAAATGTCAGACGTGCCAGAACCACGTGCCAGAGACACCGGATGCAACTGCCGAGCATGCCGGAACCTCCTGCTCAACTCGCTGTAACCACCTGCCGGGGACGCCAAAATCACCTGTCAGCTAGGCCAGAACCACGTGGCGGACTCTATGGAATCACCCGCCGGGCATGCCGGAACCAGCTCTCAGACGTGCCAGAAGCACGTGCCGGACACGCCGGAACCACCTACTAGAGAGACCGGAACCACCTGCCAGACCCGCCTGAACCACCTGCTGAGTACGCTGGAACAACCTGCTCTACTCGCTGGAGCCACCTGCTGGACACGCCAAAATCACCTGATGGCTACGCCAGCACCACTCGGCAGACAAGCCAGAATCACCTGCAGGGTATGCCGGAACCACCTCTCAGACGTGCCAGAACCCCTTGTCGGACACTCCGGAATCACCTGTCAGGCATGCCGGAACCACCTCTCGAACGTGCCAGAATGACGTGCCAGAGACACCGGATGCACCTGCCGAGCACGCCGGAACCTCCTCTTCGACTCGCCGGAACCACCAGCCAGAGACGCCAAAATCCCCTGCCAGGTAGGCCAGAATCACATGGCGGACGCTCCGGAATCTCCCGCCGGGAAGGTAGGAACCACCTCTCAAACATACTGGAAGCACGTGCCGGACATGCCGGCACCACGTACTGGACAGACCAGAAACACCTGCCGGACCTGCCTGAACCACCTGCTGAGCACACCGGAACAACTTGCTCGACTCGCTGGAGCCACCTGCTGGACACCCCAAAATCACCAGCCAGCTATGCCAGAACCACTTGCCGTACACTCCGGAATCACCTGCTGGTTACACCAGAGCCACTTGGTGGACAATCCAGAATCACCTGCCGGACATGCCAGAACCACCTGTCACACATGCCGGAACCACGTGCCTGACACGCCGGAACCACCTCGCGGACAGACCGGAACCACCTACCAGACATGCCGGAACCACCTGCCGGACACGCCAAAATCACCTGCGGGCTAGGCCAGAACCACTTGTAGGACTCTCCTGGAGCACCTGCCGGGCATGCGGGAACCACCTCTCAGACGTGCCAGAACCACGTGCGGCACATGACGGAACCCATTACCGGACAGACCGGAACCACCTGCCGGACACGCCAGAATCACCTGCCAAGAACACCGGAACCACCTGAACAGCTCGCCAGAAACACCTGCCGGACACGCCAAAATCACCTGCCGGCTACACCAGAACCTCTTGCCGGACACTCCGGAATCACCTGCCAGACATGATGCAACCAAATGTCAGACGTGCCAGAACCACGTGCCAGAGACACCGGATGCAACTGCCGAGCATGCCGGAACCTCCTGCTCAACTCGCTGTAACCACCTGCCGGGGACGCCAAAATCACCTGTCAGCTAGGCCAGAACCACGTGGCGGACTCTATGGAATCACCCGCCGGGCATGCCGGAACCAGCTCTCAGACGTGCCAGAAGCACGTGCCGGACACGCCGGAACCACCTACTAGAGAGACCGGAACCACCTGCCAGACCCGCCTGAACCACCTGCTGAGTACGCTGGAACAACCTGCTCTACTCGCTGGAGCCACCTGCTGGACACGCCAAAATCACCTGATGGCTACGCCAGCACCACTCGGCAGACAAGCCAGAATCACCTGCAGGGTATGCCGGAACCACCTCTCAGACGTGCCAGAACCCCTTGTCGGACACTCCGGAATCACCTGTCAGGCATGCCGGAACCACCTCTCGAACGTGCCAGAATGACGTGCCAGAGACACCGGATGCACCTGCCGAGCACGCCGGAACCTCCTCTTCGACTCGCCGGAACCACCAGCCAGAGACGCCAAAATCCCCTGCCAGGTAGGCCAGAATCACATGGCGGACGCTCCGGAATCTCCCGCCGGGAAGGTAGGAACCACCTCTCAAACATACTGGAAGCACGTGCCGGACATGCCGGCACCACGTACTGGACAGACCAGAAACACCTGCCGGACCTGCCTGAACCACCTGCTGAGCACACCGGAACAACTTGCTCGACTCGCTGGAGCCACCTGCTGGACACCCCAAAATCACCAGCCAGCTATGCCAGAACCACTTGCCGTACACTCCGGAATCACCTGCTGGTTACACCAGAGCCACTTGGTGGACAATCCAGAATCACCTGCCGGACATGCCAGAACCACCTGTCACACATGCCGGAACCACGTGCCTGACACGCCGGAACCACCTCGCGGACAGACCGGAACCACCTACCAGACATGCCGGAACCACCTGCCGGACACGCCAAAATCACCTGCGGGCTAGGCCAGAACCACTTGTAGGACTCTCCTGGAGCACCTGCCGGGCATGCGGGAACCACCTCTCAGACGTGCCAGAACCACGTGCGGCACATGACGGAACCCATTACCGGACAGACCGGAACCACCTGCTGGACACGCCAGAATCACCTGCCAAGAACACCGGAACCACCTGAACAGCTCGCCAGAAACACCTGCCGGACACGCCAAAATCACCTGCCGGCTACACCAGAACCTCTTGCCGGACACTCCGGAATCACCTGCCAGACATGATGCAACCAAATGTCAGACGTGCCAGAACCACGTGCCAGAGACACCGGATGCAACTGCCGAGCATGCCGGAACCTCCTGCTCAACTCGCTGTAACCACCTGCCGGGGACGCCAAAATCACCTGTCAGCTAGGCCAGAACCACGTGGCGGACTCTATGGAATCACCCGCCGGGCATGCCGGAACCAGCTCTCAGACGTGCCAGAAGCACGTGCCGGACACGCCGGAACCACCTACTAGAGAGACCGGAACCACCTGCCAGACCCGCCTGAACCACCTGCTGAGTACGCTGGAACAACCTGCTCTACTCGCTGGAGCCACCTGCTGGACACGCCAAAATCACCTGATGGCTACGCCAGCACCACTCGGCAGACAAGCCAGAATCACCTGCAGGGTATGCCGGAACCACCTCTCAGACGTGCCAGAACCCCTTGTCGGACACTCCGGAATCACCTGTCAGGCATGCCGGAACCACCTCTCGAACGTGCCAGAATGACGTGCCAGAGACACCGGATGCACCTGCCGAGCACGCCGGAACCTCCTCTTCGACTCGCCGGAACCACCAGCCAGAGACGCCAAAATCCCCTGCCAGGTAGGCCAGAATCACATGGCGGACGCTCCGGAATCTCCCGCCGGGAAGGTAGGAACCACCTCTCAAACATACTGGAAGCACGTGCCGGACATGCCGGCACCACGTACTGGACAGACCAGAAACACCTGCCGGACCTGCCTGAACCACCTGCTGAGCACACCGGAACAACTTGCTCGACTCGCTGGAGCCACCTGCTGGACACCCCAAAATCACCAGCCAGCTATGCCAGAACCACTTGCCGTACACTCCGGAATCACCTGCTGGTTACACCAGAGCCACTTGGTGGACAATCCAGAATCACCTGCCGGACATGCCAGAACCACCTGTCACACATGCCGGAACCACGTGCCTGACACGCCGGAACCACCTCGCGGACAGACCGGAACCACCTACCAGACATGCCGGAACCACCTGCCGGACACGCCAAAATCACCTGCGGGCTAGGCCAGAACCACTTGTAGGACTCTCCTGGAGCACCTGCCGGGCATGCGGGAACCACCTCTCAGACGTGCCAGAACCACGTGCGGCACATGACGGAACCCATTACCGGACAGACCGGAACCACCTGCCGGACACGCCAGAATCACCTGCCAAGAACACCGGAACCACCTGAACAGCTCGCCAGAAACACCTGCCGGACACGCCAAAATCACCTGCCGGCTACACCAGAACCTCTTGCCGGACACTCCGGAATCACCTGCCAGACATGATGCAACCAAATGTCAGACGTGCCAGAACCACGTGCCAGAGACACCGGATGCAACTGCCGAGCATGCCGGAACCTCCTGCTCAACTCGCTGTAACCACCTGCCGGGGACGCCAAAATCACCTGTCAGCTAGGCCAGAACCACGTGGCGGACTCTATGGAATCACCCGCCGGGCATGCCGGAACCAGCTCTCAGACGTGCCAGAAGCACGTGCCGGACACGCCGGAACCACCTACTAGAGAGACCGGAACCACCTGCCAGACCCGCCTGAACCACCTGCTGAGTACGCTGGAACAACCTGCTCTACTCGCTGGAGCCACCTGCTGGACACGCCAAAATCACCTGATGGCTACGCCAGCACCACTCGGCAGACAAGCCAGAATCACCTGCAGGGTATGCCGGAACCACCTCTCAGACGTGCCAGAACCCCTTGTCGGACACTCCGGAATCACCTGTCAGGCATGCCGGAACCACCTCTCGAACGTGCCAGAATGACGTGCCAGAGACACCGGATGCACCTGCCGAGCACGCCGGAACCTCCTCTTCGACTCGCCGGAACCACCAGCCAGAGACGCCAAAATCCCCTGCCAGGTAGGCCAGAATCACATGGCGGACGCTCCGGAATCTCCCGCCGGGAAGGTAGGAACCACCTCTCAAACATACTGGAAGCACGTGCCGGACATGCCGGCACCACGTACTGGACAGACCAGAAACACCTGCCGGACCTGCCTGAACCACCTGCTGAGCACACCGGAACAACTTGCTCGACTCGCTGGAGCCACCTGCTGGACACCCCAAAATCACCAGCCAGCTATGCCAGAACCACTTGCCGTACACTCCGGAATCACCTGCTGGTTACACCAGAGCCACTTGGTGGACAATCCAGAATCACCTGCCGGACATGCCAGAACCACCTGTCACACATGCCGGAACCACGTGCCTGACACGCCGGAACCACCTCGCGGACAGACCGGAACCACCTACCAGACATGCCGGAACCACCTGCCGGACACGCCAAAATCACCTGCGGGCTAGGCCAGAACCACTTGTAGGACTCTCCTGGAGCACCTGCCGGGCATGCGGGAACCACCTCTCAGACGTGCCAGAACCACGTGCGGCACATGACGGAACCCATTACCGGACAGACCGGAACCACCTGCTGGACACGCCAGAATCACCTGCCAAGAACACCGGAACCACCTGAACAGCTCGCCAGAAACACCTGCCGGACACGCCAAAATCACCTGCCGGCTACACCAGAACCTCTTGCCGGACACTCCGGAATCACCTGCCAGACATGATGCAACCAAATGTCAGACGTGCCAGAACCACGTGCCAGAGACACCGGATGCAACTGCCGAGCATGCCGGAACCTCCTGCTCAACTCGCTGTAACCACCTGCCGGGGACGCCAAAATCACCTGTCAGCTAGGCCAGAACCACGTGGCGGACTCTATGGAATCACCCGCCGGGCATGCCGGAACCAGCTCTCAGACGTGCCAGAAGCACGTGCCGGACACGCCGGAACCACCTACTAGAGAGACCGGAACCACCTGCCAGACCCGCCTGAACCACCTGCTGAGTACGCTGGAACAACCTGCTCTACTCGCTGGAGCCACCTGCTGGACACGCCAAAATCACCTGATGGCTACGCCAGCACCACTCGGCAGACAAGCCAGAATCACCTGCAGGGTATGCCGGAACCACCTCTCAGACGTGCCAGAACCCCTTGTCGGACACTCCGGAATCACCTGTCAGGCATGCCGGAACCACCTCTCGAACGTGCCAGAATGACGTGCCAGAGACACCGGATGCACCTGCCGAGCACGCCGGAACCTCCTCTTCGACTCGCCGGAACCACCAGCCAGAGACGCCAAAATCCCCTGCCAGGTAGGCCAGAATCACATGGCGGACGCTCCGGAATCTCCCGCCGGGAAGGTAGGAACCACCTCTCAAACATACTGGAAGCACGTGCCGGACATGCCGGCACCACGTACTGGACAGACCAGAAACACCTGCCGGACCTGCCTGAACCACCTGCTGAGCACACCGGAACAACTTGCTCGACTCGCTGGAGCCACCTGCTGGACACCCCAAAATCACCAGCCAGCTATGCCAGAACCACTTGCCGTACACTCCGGAATCACCTGCTGGTTACACCAGAGCCACTTGGTGGACAATCCAGAATCACCTGCCGGACATGCCAGAACCACCTGTCACACATGCCGGAACCACGTGCCTGACACGCCGGAACCACCTCGCGGACAGACCGGAACCACCTACCAGACATGCCGGAACCACCTGCCGGACACGCCAAAATCACCTGCGGGCTAGGCCAGAACCACTTGTAGGACTCTCCTGGAGCACCTGCCGGGCATGCGGGAACCACCTCTCAGACGTGCCAGAACCACGTGCGGCACATGACGGAACCCATTACCGGACAGACCGGAACCACCTGCTGGACACGCCAGAATCACCTGCCAAGAACACCGGAACCACCTGAACAGCTCGCCAGAAACACCTGCCGGACATGCCAAAATCACCTGCCGGCTACACCAGAACCTCTTGCCGGACACTCCGGAATCACCTGCCAGACATGATGCAACCAAATGTCAGACGTGCCAGAACCACGTGCCAGAGACACCGGATGCAACTGCCGAGCATGCCGGAACCTCCTGCTCAACTCGCTGTAACCACCTGCCGGGGACGCCAAAATCACCTGTCAGCTAGGCCAGAACCACGTGGCGGACTCTATGGAATCACCCGCCGGGCATGCCGGAACCAGCTCTCAGACGTGCCAGAAGCACGTGCCGGACACGCCGGAACCACCTACTAGAGAGACCGGAACCACCTGCCAGACCCGCCTGAACCACCTGCTGAGTACGCTGGAACAACCTGCTCTACTCGCTGGAGCCACCTGCTGGACACGCCAAAATCACCTGATGGCTACGCCAGCACCACTCGGCAGACAAGCCAGAATCACCTGCAGGGTATGCCGGAACCACCTCTCAGACGTGCCAGAACCCCTTGTCGGACACTCCGGAATCACCTGTCAGGCATGCCGGAACCACCTCTCGAACGTGCCAGAATGACGTGCCAGAGACACCGGATGCACCTGCCGAGCACGCCGGAACCTCCTCTTCGACTCGCCGGAACCACCAGCCAGAGACGCCAAAATCCCCTGCCAGGTAGGCCAGAATCACATGGCGGACGCTCCGGAATCTCCCGCCGGGAAGGTAGGAACCACCTCTCAAACATACTGGAAGCACGTGCCGGACATGCCGGCACCACGTACTGGACAGACCAGAAACACCTGCCGGACCTGCCTGAACCACCTGCTGAGCACACCGGAACAACTTGCTCGACTCGCTGGAGCCACCTGCTGGACACCCCAAAATCACCAGCCAGCTATGCCAGAACCACTTGCCGTACACTCCGGAATCACCTGCTGGTTACACCAGAGCCACTTGGTGGACAATCCAGAATCACCTGCCGGACATGCCAGAACCACCTGTCACACATGCCGGAACCACGTGCCTGACACGCCGGAACCACCTCGCGGACAGACCGGAACCACCTACCAGACATGCCGGAACCACCTGCCGGACACGCCAAAATCACCTGCGGGCTAGGCCAGAACCACTTGTAGGACTCTCCTGGAGCACCTGCCGGGCATGCGGGAACCACCTCTCAGACGTGCCAGAACCACGTGCGGCACATGACGGAACCCATTACCGGACAGACCGGAACCACCTGCTGGACACGCCAGAATCACCTGCCAAGAACACCGGAACCACCTGAACAGCTCGCCAGAAACACCTGCCGGACACGCCAAAATCACCTGCCGGCTACACCAGAACCTCTTGCCGGACACTCCGGAATCACCTGCCAGACATGATGCAACCAAATGTCAGACGTGCCAGAACCACGTGCCAGAGACACCGGATGCAACTGCCGAGCATGCCGGAACCTCCTGCTCAACTCGCTGTAACCACCTGCCGGGGACGCCAAAATCACCTGTCAGCTAGGCCAGAACCACGTGGCGGACTCTATGGAATCACCCGCCGGGCATGCCGGAACCAGCTCTCAGACGTGCCAGAAGCACGTGCCGGACACGCCGGAACCACCTACTAGAGAGACCGGAACCACCTGCCAGACCCGCCTGAACCACCTGCTGAGTACGCTGGAACAACCTGCTCTACTCGCTGGAGCCACCTGCTGGACACGCCAAAATCACCTGATGGCTACGCCAGCACCACTCGGCAGACAAGCCAGAATCACCTGCAGGGTATGCCGGAACCACCTCTCAGACGTGCCAGAACCCCTTGTCGGACACTCCGGAATCACCTGTCAGGCATGCCGGAACCACCTCTCGAACGTGCCAGAATGACGTGCCAGAGACACCGGATGCACCTGCCGAGCACGCCGGAACCTCCTCTTCGACTCGCCGGAACCACCAGCCAGAGACGCCAAAATCCCCTGCCAGGTAGGCCAGAATCACATGGCGGACGCTCCGGAATCTCCCGCCGGGAAGGTAGGAACCACCTCTCAAACATACTGGAAGCACGTGCCGGACATGCCGGCACCACGTACTGGACAGACCAGAAACACCTGCCGGACCTGCCTGAACCACCTGCTGAGCACACCGGAACAACTTGCTCGACTCGCTGGAGCCACCTGCTGGACACCCCAAAATCACCAGCCAGCTATGCCAGAACCACTTGCCGTACACTCCGGAATCACCTGCTGGTTACACCAGAGCCACTTGGTGGACAATCCAGAATCACCTGCCGGACATGCCAGAACCACCTGTCACACATGCCGGAACCACGTGCCTGACACGCCGGAACCACCTCGCGGACAGACCGGAACCACCTACCAGACATGCCGGAACCACCTGCCGGACACGCCAAAATCACCTGCGGGCTAGGCCAGAACCACTTGTAGGACTCTCCTGGAGCACCTGCCGGGCATGCGGGAACCACCTCTCAGACGTGCCAGAACCACGTGCGGCACATGACGGAACCCATTACCGGACAGACCGGAACCACCTGCCGGACACGCCAGAATCACCTGCCAAGAACACCGGAACCACCTGAACAGCTCGCCAGAAACACCTGCCGGACATGCCAAAATCACCTGCCGGCTACACCAGAACCTCTTGCCGGACACTCCGGAATCACCTGCCAGACATGATGCAACCAAATGTCAGACGTGCCAGAACCACGTGCCAGAGACACCGGATGCAACTGCCGAGCATGCCGGAACCTCCTGCTCAACTCGCTGTAACCACCTGCCGGGGACGCCAAAATCACCTGTCAGCTAGGCCAGAACCACGTGGCGGACTCTATGGAATCACCCGCCGGGCATGCCGGAACCAGCTCTCAGACGTGCCAGAAGCACGTGCCGGACACGCCGGAACCACCTACTAGAGAGACCGGAACCACCTGCCAGACCCGCCTGAACCACCTGCTGAGTACGCTGGAACAACCTGCTCTACTCGCTGGAGCCACCTGCTGGACACGCCAAAATCACCTGATGGCTACGCCAGCACCACTCGGCAGACAAGCCAGAATCACCTGCAGGGTATGCCGGAACCACCTCTCAGACGTGCCAGAACCCCTTGTCGGACACTCCGGAATCACCTGTCAGGCATGCCGGAACCACCTCTCGAACGTGCCAGAATGACGTGCCAGAGACACCGGATGCACCTGCCGAGCACGCCGGAACCTCCTCTTCGACTCGCCGGAACCACCAGCCAGAGACGCCAAAATCCCCTGCCAGGTAGGCCAGAATCACATGGCGGACGCTCCGGAATCTCCCGCCGGGAAGGTAGGAACCACCTCTCAAACATACTGGAAGCACGTGCCGGACATGCCGGCACCACGTACTGGACAGACCAGAAACACCTGCCGGACCTGCCTGAACCACCTGCTGAGCACACCGGAACAACTTGCTCGACTCGCTGGAGCCACCTGCTGGACACCCCAAAATCACCAGCCAGCTATGCCAGAACCACTTGCCGTACACTCCGGAATCACCTGCTGGTTACACCAGAGCCACTTGGTGGACAATCCAGAATCACCTGCCGGACATGCCAGAACCACCTGTCACACATGCCGGAACCACGTGCCTGACACGCCGGAACCACCTCGCGGACAGACCGGAACCACCTACCAGACATGCCTGAACCACCTGCCGAGCATGCCGGAACCACCTGCCGGACACGCCAAAATCACCTGCGGGCTAGGCCAGAACCACTTGTAGGACTCTCCTGGAGCACCTGCCGGGCATGCGGGAACCACCTCTCAGACGTGCCAGAACCACGCGCGGCACATGACGGAACCCATTACCGGACAGACCGGAACCACCTGCCGGACACGCCAGAATCACCTGCCAAGAACACCGGAACCACCTGAACAGCTCGCCAGAAACACCTGCCGGACATGCCAAAATCACCTGCCGGCTACACCAGAACCTCTTGCCGGACACTCCGGAATCACCTGCCAGACATGAGGCAACCAAATGTCAGACGTGCCAGAACCACGTGCCAGAGACACCGGATGCAACTGCCGAGCATGCCGGAACCTCCTGCTCAACTCGCTGTAACCACCTGCCGGGGACGCCAAAATCACCTGTCAGCTAGGCCAGAACCACGTGGCGGACTCTATGGAATCACCCGCCGGGCATGCCGGAACCAGCTCTCAGACGTGCCA
The DNA here is from genome assembly GCF_041296235.1 of Equus asinus. Lineage (NCBI taxonomy): Eukaryota > Metazoa > Chordata > Mammalia > Perissodactyla > Equidae > Equus > Equus asinus. The sequence continues at coordinate 163,775 of NW_027225453.1, read as the reverse complement.
GAAGCACGTGCCGGACACGCCGGAACCACCTACTAGAGAGACCGGAACCACCTGCCAGACCCGCCTGAACCACCTGCTGAGTACGCTGGAACAACCTGCTCTACTCGCTGGAGCCACCTGCTGGACACGCCAAAATCACCTGATGGCTACGCCAGCACCACTCGGCAGACAAGCCAGAATCACCTGCAGGGTATGCCGGAACCACCTCTCAGACGTGCCAGAACCCCTTGTCGGACACTCCGGAATCACCTGTCAGGCATGCCGGAACCACCTCTCGAACGTGCCAGAATGACGTGCCAGAGACACCGGATGCACCTGCCGAGCACGCCGGAACCTCCTCTTCGACTCGCCGGAACCACCAGCCAGAGACGCCAAAATCCCCTGCCAGGTAGGCCAGAATCACATGGCGGACGCTCCGGAATCTCCCGCCGGGAAGGTAGGAACCACCTCTCAAACATACTGGAAGCACGTGCCGGACATGCCGGCACCACGTACTGGACAGACCAGAAACACCTGCCGGACCTGTCTGAACCACCTGCTGAGCACACCGGAACAACTTGCTCGACTCGCTGGAGCCACCTGCTGGACACCCCAAAATCACCAGCCAGCTATGCCAGAACCACTTGCCGTACACTCCGGAATCACCTGCTGGTTACACCAGAGCCACTTGGTGGACAATCCAGAATCACCTGCCGGACATGCCAGAACCACCTGTCACACATGCCGGAACCACGTGCCTGACACGCCGGAACCACCTCGCGGACAGACCGGAACCACCTACCAGACATGCCTGAACCACCTGCCGAGCATGCCGGAACCACCTGCCGGACACGCCAAAATCACCTGCGGGCTAGGCCAGAACCACTTGTAGGACTCTCCTGGAGCACCTGCCGGGCATGCGGGAACCACCTCTCAGACGTGCCAGAACCACGCGCGGCACATGACGGAACCCATTACCGGACAGACCGGAACCACCTGCCGGACACGCCAGAATCACCTGCCAAGAACACCGGAACCACCTGAACAGCTCGCCAGAAACACCTGCCGGACATGCCAAAATCACCTGCCGGCTACACCAGAACCTCTTGCCGGACACTCCGGAATCACCTGCCAGACATGAGGCAACCAAATGTCAGACGTGCCAGAACCACGTGCCAGAGACACCGGATGCAACTGCCGAGCATGCCGGAACCTCCTGCTCAACTCGCTGTAACCACCTGCCGGGGACGCCAAAATCACCTGTCAGCTAGGCCAGAACCACGTGGCGGACTCTATGGAATCACCCGCCGGGCATGCCGGAACCAGCTCTCAGACGTGCCAGAAGCACGTGCCGGACACGCCGGAACCACCTACTAGAGAGACCGGAACCACCTGCCAGACCCGCCTGAACCACCTGCTGAGTACGCTGGAACAACCTGCTCTACTCGCTGGAGCCACCTGCTGGACACGCCAAAATCACCTGATGGCTACGCCAGCACCACTCGGCAGACAAGCCAGAATCACCTGCAGGGTATGCCGGAACCACCTCTCAGACGTGCCAGAACCCCTTGTCGGACACTCCGGAATCACCTGTCAGGCATGCCGGAACCACCTCTCGAACGTGCCAGAATGACGTGCCAGAGACACCGGATGCACCTGCCGAGCACGCCGGAACCTCCTCTTCGACTCGCCGGAACCACCAGCCAGAGACGCCAAAATCCCCTGCCAGGTAGGCCAGAATCACATGGCGGACGCTCCGGAATCTCCCGCCGGGAAGGTAGGAACCACCTCTCAAACATACTGGAAGCACGTGCCGGACATGCCGGCACCACGTACTGGACAGACCAGAAACACCTGCCGGACCTGCCTGAACCACCTGCTGAGCACACCGGAACAACTTGCTCGACTCGCTGGAGCCACCTGCTGGACACCCCAAAATCACCAGCCAGCTATGCCAGAACCACTTGCCGTACACTCCGGAATCACCTGCTGGTTACACCAGAGCCACTTGGTGGACAATCCAGAATCACCTGCCGGACATGCCAGAACCACCTGTCACACATGCCGGAACCACGTGCCTGACACGCCGGAACCACCTCGCGGACAGACCGGAACCACCTACCAGACATGCCTGAACCACCTGCCGAGCATGCCGGAACCACCTGCCGGACACGCCAAAATCACCTGCGGGCTAGGCCAGAACCACTTGTAGGACTCTCCTGGAGCACCTGCCGGGCATGCGGGAACCACCTCTCAGACGTGCCAGAACCACGCGCGGCACATGACGGAACCCATTACCGGACAGACCGGAACCACCTGCCGGACACGCCAGAATCACCTGCCAAGAACACCGGAACCACCTGAACAGCTCGCCAGAAACACCTGCCGGACATGCCAAAATCACCTGCCGGCTACACCAGAACCTCTTGCCGGACACTCCGGAATCACCTGCCAGACATGAGGCAACCAAATGTCAGACGTGCCAGAACCACGTGCCAGAGACACCGGATGCAACTGCCGAGCATGCCGGAACCTCCTGCTCAACTCGCTGTAACCACCTGCCGGGGACGCCAAAATCACCTGTCAGCTAGGCCAGAACCACGTGGCGGACTCTATGGAATCACCCGCCGGGCATGCCGGAACCAGCTCTCAGACGTGCCAGAAGCACGTGCCGGACACGCCGGAACCACCTACTAGAGAGACCGGAACCACCTGCCAGACCCGCCTGAACCACCTGCTGAGTACGCTGGAACAACCTGCTCTACTCGCTGGAGCCACCTGCTGGACACGCCAAAATCACCTGATGGCTACGCCAGCACCACTCGGCAGACAAGCCAGAATCACCTGCAGGGTATGCCGGAACCACCTCTCAGACGTGCCAGAACCCCTTGTCGGACACTCCGGAATCACCTGTCAGGCATGCCGGAACCACCTCTCGAACGTGCCAGAATGACGTGCCAGAGACACCGGATGCACCTGCCGAGCACGCCGGAACCTCCTCTTCGACTCGCCGGAACCACCAGCCAGAGACGCCAAAATCCCCTGCCAGGTAGGCCAGAATCACATGGCGGACGCTCCGGAATCTCCCGCCGGGAAGGTAGGAACCACCTCTCAAACATACTGGAAGCACGTGCCGGACATGCCGGCACCACGTACTGGACAGACCAGAAACACCTGCCGGACCTGCCTGAACCACCTGCTGAGCACACCGGAACAACTTGCTCGACTCGCTGGAGCCACCTGCTGGACACCCCAAAATCACCAGCCAGCTATGCCAGAACCACTTGCCGTACACTCCGGAATCACCTGCTGGTTACACCAGAGCCACTTGGTGGACAATCCAGAATCACCTGCCGGACATGCCAGAACCACCTGTCACACATGCCGGAACCACGTGCCTGACACGCCGGAACCACCTCGCGGACAGACCGGAACCACCTACCAGACATGCCTGAACCACCTGCCGAGCATGCCGGAACCACCTGCCGGACACGCCAAAATCACCTGCGGGCTAGGCCAGAACCACTTGTAGGACTCTCCTGGAGCACCTGCCGGGCATGCGGGAACCACCTCTCAGACGTGCCAGAACCACGCGCGGCACATGACGGAACCCATTACCGGACAGACCGGAACCACCTGCCGGACACGCCAGAATCACCTGCCAAGAACACCGGAACCACCTGAACAGCTCGCCAGAAACACCTGCCGGACATGCCAAAATCACCTGCCGGCTACACCAGAACCTCTTGCCGGACACTCCGGAATCACCTGCCAGACATGAGGCAACCAAATGTCAGACGTGCCAGAACCACGTGCCAGAGACACCGGATGCAACTGCCGAGCATGCCGGAACCTCCTGCTCAACTCGCTGTAACCACCTGCCGGGGACGCCAAAATCACCTGTCAGCTAGGCCAGAACCACGTGGCGGACTCTATGGAATCACCCGCCGGGCATGCCGGAACCAGCTCTCAGACGTGCCAGAAGCACGTGCCGGACACGCCGGAACCACCTACTAGAGAGACCGGAACCACCTGCCAGACCCGCCTGAACCACCTGCTGAGTACGCTGGAACAACCTGCTCTACTCGCTGGAGCCACCTGCTGGACACGCCAAAATCACCTGATGGCTACGCCAGCACCACTCGGCAGACAAGCCAGAATCACCTGCAGGGTATGCCGGAACCACCTCTCAGACGTGCCAGAACCCCTTGTCGGACACTCCGGAATCACCTGTCAGGCATGCCGGAACCACCTCTCGAACGTGCCAGAATGACGTGCCAGAGACACCGGATGCACCTGCCGAGCACGCCGGAACCTCCTCTTCGACTCGCCGGAACCACCAGCCAGAGACGCCAAAATCCCCTGCCAGGTAGGCCAGAATCACATGGCGGACGCTCCGGAATCTCCCGCCGGGAAGGTAGGAACCACCTCTCAAACATACTGGAAGCACGTGCCGGACATGCCGGCACCACGTACTGGACAGACCAGAAACACCTGCCGGACCTGCCTGAACCACCTGCTGAGCACACCGGAACAACTTGCTCGACTCGCTGGAGCCACCTGCTGGACACCCCAAAATCACCAGCCAGCTATGCCAGAACCACTTGCCGTACACTCCGGAATCACCTGCTGGTTACACCAGAGCCACTTGGTGGACAATCCAGAATCACCTGCCGGACATGCCAGAACCACCTGTCACACATGCCGGAACCACGTGCCTGACACGCCGGAACCACCTCGCGGACAGACCGGAACCACCTACCAGACATGCCTGAACCACCTGCCGAGCATGCCGGAACCACCTGCCGGACACGCCAAAATCACCTGCGGGCTAGGCCAGAACCACTTGTAGGACTCTCCTGGAGCACCTGCCGGGCATGCGGGAACCACCTCTCAGACGTGCCAGAACCACGCGCGGCACATGACGGAACCCATTACCGGACAGACCGGAACCACCTGCCGGACACGCCAGAATCACCTGCCAAGAACACCGGAACCACCTGAACAGCTCGCCAGAAACACCTGCCGGACATGCCAAAATCACCTGCCGGCTACACCAGAACCTCTTGCCGGACACTCCGGAATCACCTGCCAGACATGAGGCAACCAAATGTCAGACGTGCCAGAACCACGTGCCAGAGACACCGGATGCAACTGCCGAGCATGCCGGAACCTCCTGCTCAACTCGCTGTAACCACCTGCCGGGGACGCCAAAATCACCTGTCAGCTAGGCCAGAACCACGTGGCGGACTCTATGGAATCACCCGCCGGGCATGCCGGAACCAGCTCTCAGACGTGCCAGAAGCACGTGCCGGACACGCCGGAACCACCTACTAGAGAGACCGGAACCACCTGCCAGACCCGCCTGAACCACCTGCTGAGTACGCTGGAACAACCTGCTCTACTCGCTGGAGCCACCTGCTGGACACGCCAAAATCACCTGATGGCTACGCCAGCACCACTCGGCAGACAAGCCAGAATCACCTGCAGGGTATGCCGGAACCACCTCTCAGACGTGCCAGAACCCCTTGTCGGACACTCCGGAATCACCTGTCAGGCATGCCGGAACCACCTCTCGAACGTGCCAGAATGACGTGCCAGAGACACCGGATGCACCTGCCGAGCACGCCGGAACCTCCTCTTCGACTCGCCGGAACCACCAGCCAGAGACGCCAAAATCCCCTGCCAGGTAGGCCAGAATCACATGGCGGACGCTCCGGAATCTCCCGCCGGGAAGGTAGGAACCACCTCTCAAACATACTGGAAGCACGTGCCGGACATGCCGGCACCACGTACTGGACAGACCAGAAACACCTGCCGGACCTGCCTGAACCACCTGCTGAGCACACCGGAACAACTTGCTCGACTCGCTGGAGCCACCTGCTGGACACCCCAAAATCACCAGCCAGCTATGCCAGAACCACTTGCCGTACACTCCGGAATCACCTGCTGGTTACACCAGAGCCACTTGGTGGACAATCCAGAATCACCTGCCGGACATGCCAGAACCACCTGTCACACATGCCGGAACCACGTGCCTGACACGCCGGAACCACCTCGCGGACAGACCGGAACCACCTACCAGACATGCCTGAACCACCTGCCGAGCATGCCGGAACCACCTGCCGGACACGCCAAAATCACCTGCGGGCTAGGCCAGAACCACTTGTAGGACTCTCCTGGAGCACCTGACGGGCATGCGGGAACCACCTCTCAGACGTGCCAGAACCACGCGCGGCACATGACGGAACTCATTACCGGACAGACCGGAACCACCTGCTGGACACGCCAGAATCACCTGCCAAGAACACCGGAACCACCTGAACAGCTCGCCAGAAACACCTGCCGGACACGCCAAAATCACCTGCCGGCTACACCAGAACCTCTTGCCGGACACTCCGGAATCACCTGCCAGACATGATGCAACCAAATGTCAGACGTGCCAGAACCACGTGCCAGAGACACCGGATGCAACTGCCGAGCATGCCGGAACCTCCTGCTCAACTCGCTGTAACCACCTGCCGGGGACGCCAAAATCACCTGTCAGCTAGGCCAGAACCACGTGGCGGACTCTATGGAATCACCCGCCGGGCATGCCGGAACCAGCTCTCAGACGTGCCAGAAGCACGTGCCGGACACGCCGGAACCACCTACTAGAGAGACCGGAACCACCTGCCAGACCCGCCTGAACCACCTGCTGAGTACGCTGGAACAACCTGCTCTACTCGCTGGAGCCACCTGCTGGACACGCCAAAATCACCTGATGGCTACGCCAGCACCACTCGGCAGACAAGCCAGAATCACCTGCAGGGTATGCCGGAACCACCTCTCAGACGTGCCAGAACCCCTTGTCGGACACTCCGGAATCACCTGTCAGGCATGCCGGAACCACCTCTCGAACGTGCCAGAATGACGTGCCAGAGACACCGGATGCACCTGCCGAGCACGCCGGAACCTCCTCTTCGACTCGCCGGAACCACCAGCCAGAGACGCCAAAATCCCCTGCCAGGTAGGCCAGAATCACATGGCGGACGCTCCGGAATCTCCCGCCGGGAAGGTAGGAACCACCTCTCAAACATACTGGAAGCACGTGCCGGACATGCCGGCACCACGTACTGGACAGACCAGAAACACCTGCCGGACCTGCCTGAACCACCTGCTGAGCACACCGGAACAACTTGCTCGACTCGCTGGAGCCACCTGCTGGACACCCCAAAATCACCAGCCAGCTATGCCAGAACCACTTGCCGTACACTCCGGAATCACCTGCTGGTTACACCAGAGCCACTTGGTGGACAATCCAGAATCACCTGCCGGACATGCCAGAACCACCTGTCACACATGCCGGAACCACGTGCCTGACACGCCGGAACCACCTCGCGGACAGACCGGAACCACCTACCAGACATGCCGGAACCACCTGCCGGACACGCCAAAATCACCTGCGGGCTAGGCCAGAACCACTTGTAGGACTCTCCTGGAGCACCTGCCGGGCATGCGGGAACCACCTCTCAGACGTGCCAGAACCACGTGCGGCACATGACGGAACCCATTACCGGACAGACCGGAACCACCTGCTGGACACGCCAGAATCACCTGCCAAGAACACCGGAACCACCTGAACAGCTCGCCAGAAACACCTGCCGGACATGCCAAAATCACCTGCCGGCTACACCAGAACCTCTTGCCGGACACTCCGGAATCACCTGCCAGACATGATGCAACCAAATGTCAGACGTGCCAGAACCACGTGCCAGAGACACCGGATGCAACTGCCGAGCATGCCGGAACCTCCTGCTCAACTCGCTGTAACCACCTGCCGGGGACGCCAAAATCACCTGTCAGCTAGGCCAGAACCACGTGGCGGACTCTATGGAATCACCCGCCGGGCATGCCGGAACCAGCTCTCAGACGTGCCAGAAGCACGTGCCGGACACGCCGGAACCACCTACTAGAGAGACCGGAACCACCTGCCAGACCCGCCTGAACCACCTGCTGAGTACGCTGGAACAACCTGCTCTACTCGCTGGAGCCACCTGCTGGACACGCCAAAATCACCTGATGGCTACGCCAGCACCACTCGGCAGACAAGCCAGAATCACCTGCAGGGTATGCCGGAACCACCTCTCAGACGTGCCAGAACCCCTTGTCGGACACTCCGGAATCACCTGTCAGGCATGCCGGAACCACCTCTCGAACGTGCCAGAATGACGTGCCAGAGACACCGGATGCACCTGCCGAGCACGCCGGAACCTCCTCTTCGACTCGCCGGAACCACCAGCCAGAGACGCCAAAATCCCCTGCCAGGTAGGCCAGAATCACATGGCGGACGCTCCGGAATCTCCCGCCGGGAAGGTAGGAACCACCTCTCAAACATACTGGAAGCACGTGCCGGACATGCCGGCACCACGTACTGGACAGACCAGAAACACCTGCCGGACCTGCCTGAACCACCTGCTGAGCACACCGGAACAACTTGCTCGACTCGCTGGAGCCACCTGCTGGACACCCCAAAATCACCAGCCAGCTATGCCAGAACCACTTGCCGTACACTCCGGAATCACCTGCTGGTTACACCAGAGCCACTTGGTGGACAATCCAGAATCACCTGCCGGACATGCCAGAACCACCTGTCACACATGCCGGAACCACGTGCCTGACACGCCGGAACCACCTCGCGGACAGACCGGAACCACCTACCAGACATGCCGGAACCACCTGCCGGACACGCCAAAATCACCTGCGGGCTAGGCCAGAACCACTTGTAGGACTCTCCTGGAGCACCTGCCGGGCATGCGGGAACCACCTCTCAGACGTGCCAGAACCACGTGCGGCACATGACGGAACCCATTACCGGACAGACCGGAACCACCTGCTGGACACGCCAGAATCACCTGCCAAGAACACCGGAACCACCTGAACAGCTCGCCAGAAACACCTGCCGGACACGCCAAAATCACCTGCCGGCTACACCAGAACCTCTTGCCGGACACTCCGGAATCACCTGCCAGACATGATGCAACCAAATGTCAGACGTGCCAGAACCACGTGCCAGAGACACCGGATGCAACTGCCGAGCATGCCGGAACCTCCTGCTCAACTCGCTGTAACCACCTGCCGGGGACGCCAAAATCACCTGTCAGCTAGGCCAGAACCATGTGGCGGACTCTATGGAATCACCCGCCGGGCATGCCGGAACCAGCTCTCAGACGTGCCAGAAGCACGTGCCGGACACGCCGGAACCACCTACTAGAGAGACCGGAACCACCTGCCAGACCCGCCTGAACCACCTGCTGAGTACGCTGGAACAACCTGCTCTACTCGCTGGAGCCACCTGCTGGACACGCCAAAATCACCTGATGGCTACGCCAGCACCACTCGGCAGACAAGCCAGAATCACCTGCAGGGTATGCCGGAACCACCTCTCAGACGTGCCAGAACCCCTTGTCGGACACTCCGGAATCACCTGTCAGGCATGCCGGAACCACCTCTCGAACGTGCCAGAATGACGTGCCAGAGACACCGGATGCACCTGCCGAGCACGCCGGAACCTCCTCTTCGACTCGCCGGAACCACCAGCCAGAGACGCCAAAATCCCCTGCCAGGTAGGCCAGAATCACATGGCGGACGCTCCGGAATCTCCCGCCGGGAAGGTAGGAACCACCTCTCAAACATACTGGAAGCACGTGCCGGACATGCCGGCACCACGTACTGGACAGACCAGAAACACCTGCCGGACCTGCCTGAACCACCTGCTGAGCACACCGGAACAACTTGCTCGACTCGCTGGAGCCACCTGCTGGACACCCCAAAATCACCAGCCAGCTATGCCAGAACCACTTGCCGTACACTCCGGAATCACCTGCTGGTTACACCAGAGCCACTTGGTGGACAATCCAGAATCACCTGCCGGACATGCCAGAACCACCTGTCACACATGCCGGAACCACGTGCCTGACACGCCGGAACCACCTCGCGGACAGACCGGAACCACCTACCAGACATGCCGGAACCACCTGCCGGACACGCCAAAATCACCTGCGGGCTAGGCCAGAACCACTTGTAGGACTCTCCTGGAGCACCTGCCGGGCATGCGGGAACCACCTCTCAGACGTGCCAGAACCACGTGCGGCACATGACGGAACTCATTACCGGACAGACCGGAACCACCTGCTGGACACGCCAGAATCACCTGCCAAGAACACCGGAACCACCTGAACAGCTCGCCAGAAACACCTGCCGGACACGCCAAAATCACCTGCCGGCTACACCAGAACCTCTTGCCGGACACTCCGGAATCACCTGCCAGACATGATGCAACCAAATGTCAGACGTGCCAGAACCACGTGCCAGAGACACCGGATGCAACTGCCGAGCATGCCGGAACCTCCTGCTCAACTCGCTGTAACCACCTGCCGGGGACGCCAAAATCACCTGTCAGCTAGGCCAGAACCACGTGGCGGACTCTATGGAATCACCCGCCGGGCATGCCGGAACCAGCTCTCAGACGTGCCAGAAGCACGTGCCGGACACGCCGGAACCACCTACTAGAGAGACCGGAACCACCTGCCAGACCCGCCTGAACCACCTGCTGAGTACGCTGGAACAACCTGCTCTACTCGCTGGAGCCACCTGCTGGACACGCCAAAATCACCTGATGGCTACGCCAGCACCACTCGGCAGACAAGCCAGAATCACCTGCAGGGTATGCCGGAACCACCTCTCAGACGTGCCAGAACCCCTTGTCGGACACTCCGGAATCACCTGTCAGGCATGCCGGAACCACCTCTCGAACGTGCCAGAATGACGTGCCAGAGACACCGGATGCACCTGCCGAGCACGCCGGAACCTCCTCTTCGACTCGCCGGAACCACCAGCCAGAGACGCCAAAATCCCCTGCCAGGTAGGCCAGAATCACATGGCGGACGCTCCGGAATCTCCCGCCGGGAAGGTAGGAACCACCTCTCAAACATACTGGAAGCACGTGCCGGACATGCCGGCACCACGTACTGGACAGACCAGAAACACCTGCCGGACCTGCCTGAACCACCTGCTGAGCACACCGGAACAACTTGCTCGACTCGCTGGAGCCACCTGCTGGACACCCCAAAATCACCAGCCAGCTATGCCAGAACCACTTGCCGTACACTCCGGAATCACCTGCTGGTTACACCAGAGCCACTTGGTGGACAATCCAGAATCACCTGCCGGACATGCCAGAACCACCTGTCACACATGCCGGAACCACGTGCCTGACACGCCGGAACCACCTCGCGGACAGACCGGAACCACCTACCAGACATGCCGGAACCACCTGCCGGACACGCCAAAATCACCTGCGGGCTAGGCCAGAACCACTTGTAGGACTCTCCTGGAGCACCTGCCGGGCATGCGGGAACCACCTCTCAGACGTGCCAGAACCACGTGCGGCACATGACGGAACCCATTACCGGACAGACCGGAACCACCTGCTGGACACGCCAGAATCACCTGCCAAGAACACCGGAACCACCTGAACAGCTCGCCAGAAACACCTGCCGGACATGCCAAAATCACCTGCCGGCTACACCAGAACCTCTTGCCGGACACTCCGGAATCACCTGCCAGACATGATGCAACCAAATGTCAGACGTGCCAGAACCACGTGCCAGAGACACCGGATGCAACTGCCGAGCATGCCGGAACCTCCTGCTCAACTCGCTGTAACCACCTGCCGGGGACGCCAAAATCACCTGTCAGCTAGGCCAGAACCACGTGGCGGACTCTATGGAATCACCCGCCGGGCATGCCGGAACCAGCTCTCAGACGTGCCAGAAGCACGTGCCGGACACGCCGGAACCACCTACTAGAGAGACCGGAACCACCTGCCAGACCCGCCTGAACCACCTGCTGAGTACGCTGGAACAACCTGCTCTACTCGCTGGAGCCACCTGCTGGACACGCCAAAATCACCTGATGGCTACGCCAGCACCACTCGGCAGACAAGCCAGAATCACCTGCAGGGTATGCCGGAACCACCTCTCAGACGTGCCAGAACCCCTTGTCGGACACTCCGGAATCACCTGTCAGGCATGCCGGAACCACCTCTCGAACGTGCCAGAATGACGTGCCAGAGACACCGGATGCACCTGCCGAGCACGCCGGAACCTCCTCTTCGACTCGCCGGAACCACCAGCCAGAGACGCCAAAATCCCCTGCCAGGTAGGCCAGAATCACATGGCGGACGCTCCGGAATCTCCCGCCGGGAAGGTAGGAACCACCTCTCAAACATACTGGAAGCACGTGCCGGACATGCCGGCACCACGTACTGGACAGACCAGAAACACCTGCCGGACCTGCCTGAACCACCTGCTGAGCACACCGGAACAACTTGCTCGACTCGCTGGAGCCACCTGCTGGACACCCCAAAATCACCAGCCAGCTATGCCAGAACCACTTGCCGTACACTCCGGAATCACCTGCTGGTTACACCAGAGCCACTTGGTGGACAATCCAGAATCACCTGCCGGACATGCCAGAACCACCTGTCACACATGCCGGAACCACGTGCCTGACACGCCGGAACCACCTCGCGGACAGACCGGAACCACCTACCAGACATGCCGGAACCACCTGCCGGACACGCCAAAATCACCTGCGGGCTAGGCCAGAACCACTTGTAGGACTCTCCTGGAGCACCTGCCGGGCATGCGGGAACCACCTCTCAGACGTGCCAGAACCACGTGCGGCACATGACGGAACCCATTACCGGACAGACCGGAACCACCTGCTGGACACGCCAGAATCACCTGCCAAGAACACCGGAACCACCTGAACAGCTCGCCAGAAACACCTGCCGGACATGCCAAAATCACCTGCCGGCTACACCAGAACCTCTTGCCGGACACTCCGGAATCACCTGCCAGACATGATGCAACCAAATGTCAGACGTGCCAGAACCACGTGCCAGAGACACCGGATGCAACTGCCGAGCATGCCGGAACCTCCTGCTCAACTCGCTGTAACCACCTGCCGGGGACGCCAAAATCACCTGTCAGCTAGGCCAGAACCACGTGGCGGACTCTATGGAATCACCCGCCGGGCATGCCGGAACCAGCTCTCAGACGTGCCAGAAGCACGTGCCGGACACGCCGGAACCACCTACTAGAGAGACCGGAACCACCTGCCAGACCCGCCTGAACCACCTGCTGAGTACGCTGGAACAACCTGCTCTACTCGCTGGAGCCACCTGCTGGACACGCCAAAATCACCTGATGGCTACGCCAGCACCACTCGGCAGACAAGCCAGAATCACCTGCAGGGTATGCCGGAACCACCTCTCAGACGTGCCAGAACCCCTTGTCGGACACTCCGGAATCACCTGTCAGGCATGCCGGAACCACCTCTCGAACGTGCCAGAATGACGTGCCAGAGACACCGGATGCACCTGCCGAGCACGCCGGAACCTCCTCTTCGACTCGCCGGAACCACCAGCCAGAGACGCCAAAATCCCCTGCCAGGTAGGCCAGAATCACATGGCGGACGCTCCGGAATCTCCCGCCGGGAAGGTAGGAACCACCTCTCAAACATACTGGAAGCACGTGCCGGACATGCCGGCACCACGTACTGGACAGACCAGAAACACCTGCCGGACCTGCCTGAACCACCTGCTGAGCACACCGGAACAACTTGCTCGACTCGCTGGAGCCACCTGCTGGACACCCCAAAATCACCAGCCAGCTATGCCAGAACCACTTGCCGTACACTCCGGAATCACCTGCTGGTTACACCAGAGCCACTTGGTGGACAATCCAGAATCACCTGCCGGACATGCCAGAACCACCTGTCACACATGCCGGAACCACGTGCCTGACACGCCGGAACCACCTCGCGGACAGACCGGAACCACCTACCAGACATGCCGGAACCACCTGCCGGACACGCCAAAATCACCTGCGGGCTAGGCCAGAACCACTTGTAGGACTCTCCTGGAGCACCTGCCGGGCATGCGGGAACCACCTCTCAGACGTGCCAGAACCACGTGCGGCACATGACGGAACCCATTACCGGACAGACCGGAACCACCTGCTGGACACGCCAGAATCACCTGCCAAGAACACCGGAACCACCTGAACAGCTCGCCAGAAACACCTGCCGGACACGCCAAAATCACCTGCCGGCTACACCAGAACCTCTTGCCGGACACTCCGGAATCACCTGCCAGACATGATGCAACCAAATGTCAGACGTGCCAGAACCACGTGCCAGAGACACCGGATGCAACTGCCGAGCATGCCGGAACCTCCTGCTCAACTCGCTGTAACCACCTGCCGGGGACGCCAAAATCACCTGTCAGCTAGGCCAGAACCACGTGGCGGACTCTATGGAATCACCCGCCGGGCATGCCGGAACCAGCTCTCAGACGTGCCAGAAGCACGTGCCGGACACGCCGGAACCACCTACTAGAGAGACCGGAACCACCTGCCAGACCCGCCTGAACCACCTGCTGAGTACGCTGGAACAACCTGCTCTACTCGCTGGAGCCACCTGCTGGACACGCCAAAATCACCTGATGGCTACGCCAGCACCACTCGGCAGACAAGCCAGAATCACCTGCAGGGTATGCCGGAACCACCTCTCAGACGTGCCAGAACCCCTTGTCGGACACTCCGGAATCACCTGTCAGGCATGCCGGAACCACCTCTCGAACGTGCCAGAATGACGTGCCAGAGACACCGGATGCACCTGCCGAGCACGCCGGAACCTCCTCTTCGACTCGCCGGAACCACCAGCCAGAGACGCCAAAATCCCCTGCCAGGTAGGCCAGAATCACATGGCGGACGCTCCGGAATCTCCCGCCGGGAAGGTAGGAACCACCTCTCAAACATACTGGAAGCACGTGCCGGACATGCCGGCACCACGTACTGGACAGACCAGAAACACCTGCCGGACCTGCCTGAACCACCTGCTGAGCACACCGGAACAACTTGCTCGACTCGCTGGAGCCACCTGCTGGACACCCCAAAATCACCAGCCAGCTATGCCAGAACCACTTGCCGTACACTCCGGAATCACCTGCTGGTTACACCAGAGCCACTTGGTGGACAATCCAGAATCACCTGCCGGACATGCCAGAACCACCTGTCACACATGCCGGAACCACGTGCCTGACACGCCGGAACCACCTCGCGGACAGACCGGAACCACCTACCAGACATGCCGGAACCACCTGCCGGACACGCCAAAATCACCTGCGGGCTAGGCCAGAACCACTTGTAGGACTCTCCTGGAGCACCTGCCGGGCATGCGGGAACCACCTCTCAGACGTGCCAGAACCACGTGCGGCACCTGACGGAACCCATTACCGGACAGACCGGAACCACCTGCCGGACACGCCAGAATCACCTGCCAAGAACACCGGAACCACCTGAACAGCTCGCCAGAAACACCTGCCGGACATGCCAAAATCACCTGCCGGCTACACCAGAACCTCTTGCCGGACACTCCGGAATCACCTGCCAGACATGATGCAACCAAATGTCAGACGTGCCAGAACCACGTGCCAGAGACACCGGATGCAACTGCCGAGCATGCCGGAACCTCCTGCTCAACTCGCTGTAACCACCTGCCGGGGACGCCAAAATCACCTGTCAGCTAGGCCAGAACCACGTGGCGGACTCTATGGAATCACCCGCCGGGCATGCCGGAACCAGCTCTCAGACGTGCCAGAAGCACGTGCCGGACACGCCGGAACCACCTACTAGAGAGACCGGAACCACCTGCCAGACCCGCCTGAACCACCTGCTGAGTACGCTGGAACAACCTGCTCTACTCGCTGGAGCCACCTGCTGGACACGCCAAAATCACCTGATGGCTACGCCAGCACCACTCGGCAGACAAGCCAGAATCACCTGCAGGGTATGCCGGAACCACCTCTCAGACGTGCCAGAACCCCTTGTCGGACACTCCGGAATCACCTGTCAGGCATGCCGGAACCACCTCTCGAACGTGCCAGAATGACGTGCCAGAGACACCGGATGCACCTGCCGAGCACGCCGGAACCTCCTCTTCGACTCGCCGGAACCACCAGCCAGAGACGCCAAAATCCCCTGCCAGGTAGGCCAGAATCACATGGCGGACGCTCCGGAATCTCCCGCCGGGAAGGTAGGAACCACCTCTCAAACATACTGGAAGCACGTGCCGGACATGCCGGCACCACGTACTGGACAGACCAGAAACACCTGCCGGACCTGCCTGAACCACCTGCTGAGCACACCGGAACAACTTGCTCGACTCGCTGGAGCCACCTGCTGGACACCCCAAAATCACCAGCCAGCTATGCCAGAACCACTTGCCGTACACTCCGGAATCACCTGCTGGTTACACCAGAGCCACTTGGTGGACAATCCAGAATCACCTGCCGGACATGCCAGAACCACCTGTCACACATGCCGGAACCACGTGCCTGACACGCCGGAACCACCTCGCGGACAGACCGGAACCACCTACCAGACATGCCTGAACCACCTGCCGAGCATGCCGGAACCACCTGCCGGACACGCCAAAATCACCTGCGGGCTAGGCCAGAACCACTTGTAGGACTCTCCTGGAGCACCTGCCGGGCATGCGGGAACCACCTCTCAGACGTGCCAGAACCACGCGCGGCACCTGACGGAACCCATTACCGGACAGACCGGAACCACCTGCCGGACACGCCAGAATCACCTGCCAAGAACACCGGAACCACCTGAACAGCTCGCCAGAAACACCTGCCGGACACGCCAAAATCACCTGCCGGCTACACCAGAACCTCTTGCCGGACACTCCGGAATCACCTGCCAGACATGATGCAACCAAATGTCAGACGTGCCAGAACCACGTGCCAGAGACACCGGATGCAACTGCCGAGCATGCCGGAACCTCCTGCTCAACTCGCTGTAACCACCTGCCGGGGACGCCAAAATCACCTGTCAGCTAGGCCAGAACCACGTGGCGGACTCTATGGAATCACCCGCCGGGCATGCCGGAACCAGCTCTCAGACGTGCCAGAAGCACGTGCCGGACACGCCGGAACCACCTACTAGAGAGACCGGAACCACCTGCCAGACCCGCCTGAACCACCTGCTGAGTACGCTGGAACAACCTGCTCTACTCGCTGGAGCCACCTGCTGGACACGCCAAAATCACCTGATGGCTACGCCAGCACCACTCGGCAGACAAGCCAGAATCACCTGCAGGGTATGCCGGAACCACCTCTCAGACGTGCCAGAACCCCTTGTCGGACACTCCGGAATCACCTGTCAGGCATGCCGGAACCACCTCTCGAACGTGCCAGAATGACGTGCCAGAGACACCGGATGCACCTGCCGAGCACGCCGGAACCTCCTCTTCGACTCGCCGGAACCACCAGCCAGAGACGCCAAAATCCCCTGCCAGGTAGGCCAGAATCACATGGCGGACGCTCCGGAATCTCCCGCCGGGAAGGTAGGAACCACCTCTCAAACATACTGGAAGCACGTGCCGGACATGCCGGCACCACGTACTGGACAGACCAGAAACACCTGCCGGACCTGCCTGAACCACCTGCTGAGCACACCGGAACAACTTGCTCGACTCGCTGGAGCCACCTGCTGGACACCCCAAAATCACCAGCCAGCTATGCCAGAACCACTTGCCGTACACTCCGGAATCACCTGCTGGTTACACCAGAGCCACTTGGTGGACAATCCAGAATCACCTGCCGGACATGCCAGAACCACCTGTCACACATGCCGGAACCACGTGCCTGACACGCCGGAACCACCTCGCGGACAGACCGGAACCACCTACCAGACATGCCGGAACCACCTGCCGGACACGCCAAAATCACCTGCGGGCTAGGCCAGAACCACTTGTAGGACTCTCCTGGAGCACCTGCCGGGCATGCGGGAACCACCTCTCAGACGTGCCAGAACCACGTGCGGCACCTGACGGAACCCATTACCGGACAGACCGGAACCACCTGCCGGACACGCCAGAATCACCTGCCAAGAACACCGGAACCACCTGAACAGCTCGCCAGAAACACCTGCCGGACATGCCAAAATCACCTGCCGGCTACACCAGAACCTCTTGCCGGACACTCCGGAATCACCTGCCAGACATGATGCAACCAAATGTCAGACGTGCCAGAACCACGTGCCAGAGACACCGGATGCAACTGCCGAGCATGCCGGAACCTCCTGCTCAACTCGCTGTAACCACCTGCCGGGGACGCCAAAATCACCTGTCAGCTAGGCCAGAACCACGTGGCGGACTCTATGGAATCACCCGCCGGGCATGCCGGAACCAGCTCTCAGACGTGCCAGAAGCACGTGCCGGACACGCCGGAACCACCTACTAGAGAGACCGGAACCACCTGCCAGACCCGCCTGAACCACCTGCTGAGTACGCTGGAACAACCTGCTCTACTCGCTGGAGCCACCTGCTGGACACGCCAAAATCACCTGATGGCTACGCCAGCACCACTCGGCAGACAAGCCAGAATCACCTGCAGGGTATGCCGGAACCACCTCTCAGACGTGCCAGAACCCCTTGTCGGACACTCCGGAATCACCTGTCAGGCATGCCGGAACCACCTCTCGAACGTGCCAGAATGACGTGCCAGAGACACCGGATGCACCTGCCGAGCACGCCGGAACCTCCTCTTCGACTCGCCGGAACCACCAGCCAGAGACGCCAAAATCCCCTGCCAGGTAGGCCAGAATCACATGGCGGACGCTCCGGAATCTCCCGCCGGGAAGGTAGGAACCACCTCTCAAACATACTGGAAGCACGTGCCGGACATGCCGGCACCACGTACTGGACAGACCAGAAACACCTGCCGGACCTGCCTGAACCACCTGCTGAGCACACCGGAACAACTTGCTCGACTCGCTGGAGCCACCTGCTGGACACCCCAAAATCACCAGCCAGCTATGCCAGAACCACTTGCCGTACACTCCGGAATCACCTGCTGGTTACACCAGAGCCACTTGGTGGACAATCCAGAATCACCTGCCGGACATGCCAGAACCACCTGTCACACATGCCGGAACCACGTGCCTGACACGCCGGAACCACCTCGCGGACAGACCGGAACCACCTACCAGACATGCCTGAACCACCTGCCGAGCATGCCGGAACCACCTGCCGGACACGCCAAAATCACCTGCGGGCTAGGCCAGAACCACTTGTAGGACTCTCCTGGAGCACCTGCCGGGCATGCGGGAACCACCTCTCAGACGTGCCAGAACCACGCGCGGCACCTGACGGAACCCATTACCGGACAGACCGGAACCACCTGCCGGACACGCCAGAATCACCTGCCAAGAACACCGGAACCACCTGAACAGCTCGCCAGAAACACCTGCCGGACACGCCAAAATCACCTGCCGGCTACACCAGAACCTCTTGCCGGACACTCCGGAATCACCTGCCAGACATGATGCAACCAAATGTCAGACGTGCCAGAACCACGTGCCAGAGACACCGGATGCAACTGCCGAGCATGCCGGAACCTCCTGCTCAACTCGCTGTAACCACCTGCCGGGGACGCCAAAATCACCTGTCAGCTAGGCCAGAACCACGTGGCGGACTCTATGGAATCACCCGCCGGGCATGCCGGAACCAGCTCTCAGACGTGCCAGAAGCACGTGCCGGACACGCCGGAACCACCTACTAGAGAGACCGGAACCACCTGCCAGACCCGCCTGAACCACCTGCTGAGTACGCTGGAACAACCTGCTCTACTCGCTGGAGCCACCTGCTGGACACGCCAAAATCACCTGATGGCTACGCCAGCACCACTCGGCAGACAAGCCAGAATCACCTGCAGGGTATGCCGGAACCACCTCTCAGACGTGCCAGAACCCCTTGTCGGACACTCCGGAATCACCTGTCAGGCATGCCGGAACCACCTCTCGAACGTGCCAGAATGACGTGCCAGAGACACCGGATGCACCTGCCGAGCACGCCGGAACCTCCTCTTCGACTCGCCGGAACCACCAGCCAGAGACGCCAAAATCCCCTGCCAGGTAGGCCAGAATCACATGGCGGACGCTCCGGAATCTCCCGCCGGGAAGGTAGGAACCACCTCTCAAACATACTGGAAGCACGTGCCGGACATGCCGGCACCACGTACTGGACAGACCAGAAACACCTGCCGGACCTGCCTGAACCACCTGCTGAGCACACCGGAACAACTTGCTCGACTCGCTGGAGCCACCTGCTGGACACCCCAAAATCACCAGCCAGCTATGCCAGAACCACTTGCCGTACACTCCGGAATCACCTGCTGGTTACACCAGAGCCACTTGGTGGACAATCCAGAATCACCTGCCGGACATGCCAGAACCACCTGTCACACATGCCGGAACCACGTGCCTGACACGCCGGAACCACCTCGCGGACAGACCGGAACCACCTACCAGACATGCCGGAACCACCTGCCGGACACGCCAAAATCACCTGCGGGCTAGGCCAGAACCACTTGTAGGACTCTCCTGGAGCACCTGCCGGGCATGCGGGAACCACCTCTCAGACGTGCCAGAACCACGTGCGGCACATGACGGAACCCATTACCGGACAGACCGGAACCACCTGCTGGACACGCCAGAATCACCTGCCAAGAACACCGGAACCACCTGAACAGCTCGCCAGAAACACCTGCCGGACACGCCAAAATCACCTGCCGGCTACACCAGAACCTCTTGCCGGACACTCCGGAATCACCTGCCAGACATGATGCAACCAAATGTCAGACGTGCCAGAACCACGTGCCAGAGACACCGGATGCAACTGCCGAGCATGCCGGAACCTCCTGCTCAACTCGCTGTAACCACCTGCCGGGGACGCCAAAATCACCTGTCAGCTAGGCCAGAACCACGTGGCGGACTCTATGGAATCACCCGCCGGGCATGCCGGAACCAGCTCTCAGACGTGCCAGAAGCACGTGCCGGACACGCCGGAACCACCTACTAGAGAGACCGGAACCACCTGCCAGACCCGCCTGAACCACCTGCTGAGTACGCTGGAACAACCTGCTCTACTCGCTGGAGCCACCTGCTGGACACGCCAAAATCACCTGATGGCTACGCCAGCACCACTCGGCAGACAAGCCAGAATCACCTGCAGGGTATGCCGGAACCACCTCTCAGACGTGCCAGAACCCCTTGTCGGACACTCCGGAATCACCTGTCAGGCATGCCGGAACCACCTCTCGAACGTGCCAGAATGACGTGCCAGAGACACCGGATGCACCTGCCGAGCACGCCGGAACCTCCTCTTCGACTCGCCGGAACCACCAGCCAGAGACGCCAAAATCCCCTGCCAGGTAGGCCAGAATCACATGGCGGACGCTCCGGAATCTCCCGCCGGGAAGGTAGGAACCACCTCTCAAACATACTGGAAGCACGTGCCGGACATGCCGGCACCACGTACTGGACAGACCAGAAACACCTGCCGGACCTGCCTGAACCACCTGCTGAGCACACCGGAACAACTTGCTCGACTCGCTGGAGCCACCTGCTGGACACCCCAAAATCACCAGCCAGCTATGCCAGAACCACTTGCCGTACACTCCGGAATCACCTGCTGGTTACACCAGAGCCACTTGGTGGACAATCCAGAATCACCTGCCGGACATGCCAGAACCACCTGTCACACATGCCGGAACCACGTGCCTGACACGCCGGAACCACCTCGCGGACAGACCGGAACCACCTACCAGACATGCCGGAACCACCTGCCGGACACGCCAAAATCACCTGCGGGCTAGGCCAGAACCACTTGTAGGACTCTCCTGGAGCACCTGCCGGGCATGCGGGAACCACCTCTCAGACGTGCCAGAACCACGTGCGGCACATGACGGAACCCATTACCGGACAGACCGGAACCACCTGCCGGACACGCCAGAATCACCTGCCAAGAACACCGGAACCACCTGAACAGCTCGCCAGAAACACCTGCCGGACATGCCAAAATCACCTGCCGGCTACACCAGAACCTCTTGCCGGACACTCCGGAATCACCTGCCAGACATGATGCAACCAAATGTCAGACGTGCCAGAACCACGTGCCAGAGACACCGGATGCAACTGCCGAGCATGCCGGAACCTCCTGCTCAACTCGCTGTAACCACCTGCCGGGGACGCCAAAATCACCTGTCAGCTAGGCCAGAACCACGTGGCGGACTCTATGGAATCACCCGCCGGGCATGCCGGAACCAGCTCTCAGACGTGCCAGAAGCACGTGCCGGACACGCCGGAACCACCTACTAGAGAGACCGGAACCACCTGCCAGACCCGCCTGAACCACCTGCTGAGTACGCTGGAACAACCTGCTCTACTCGCTGGAGCCACCTGCTGGACACGCCAAAATCACCTGATGGCTACGCCAGCACCACTCGGCAGACAAGCCAGAATCACCTGCAGGGTATGCCGGAACCACCTCTCAGACGTGCCAGAACCCCTTGTCGGACACTCCGGAATCACCTGTCAGGCATGCCGGAACCACCTCTCGAACGTGCCAGAATGACGTGCCAGAGACACCGGATGCACCTGCCGAGCACGCCGGAACCTCCTCTTCGACTCGCCGGAACCACCAGCCAGAGACGCCAAAATCCCCTGCCAGGTAGGCCAGAATCACATGGCGGACGCTCCGGAATCTCCCGCCGGGAAGGTAGGAACCACCTCTCAAACATACTGGAAGCACGTGCCGGACATGCCGGCACCACGTACTGGACAGACCAGAAACACCTGCCGGACCTGCCTGAACCACCTGCTGAGCACACCGGAACAACTTGCTCGACTCGCTGGAGCCACCTGCTGGACACCCCAAAATCACCAGCCAGCTATGCCAGAACCACTTGCCGTACACTCCGGAATCACCTGCTGGTTACACCAGAGCCACTTGGTGGACAATCCAGAATCACCTGCCGGACATGCCAGAACCACCTGTCACACATGCCGGAACCACGTGCCTGACACGCCGGAACCACCTCGCGGACAGACCGGAACCACCTACCAGACATGCCGGAACCACCTGCCGGACACGCCAAAATCACCTGCGGGCTAGGCCAGAACCACTTGTAGGACTCTCCTGGAGCACCTGCCGGGCATGCGGGAACCACCTCTCAGACGTGCCAGAACCACGTGCGGCACATGACGGAACTCATTACCGGACAGACCGGAACCACCTGCTGGACACGCCAGAATCACCTGCCAAGAACACCGGAACCACCTGAACAGCTCGCCAGAAACACCTGCCGGACACGCCAAAATCACCTGCCGGCTACACCAGAACCTCTTGCCGGACACTCCGGAATCACCTGCCAGACATGATGCAACCAAATGTCAGACGTGCCAGAACCACGTGCCAGAGACACCGGATGCAACTGCCGAGCATGCCGGAACCTCCTGCTCAACTCGCTGTAACCACCTGCCGGGGACGCCAAAATCACCTGTCAGCTAGGCCAGAACCACGTGGCGGACTCTATGGAATCACCCGCCGGGCATGCCGGAACCAGCTCTCAGACGTGCCAGAAGCACGTGCCGGACACGCCGGAACCACCTACTAGAGAGACCGGAACCACCTGCCAGACCCGCCTGAACCACCTGCTGAGTACGCTGGAACAACCTGCTCTACTCGCTGGAGCCACCTGCTGGACACGCCAAAATCACCTGATGGCTACGCCAGCACCACTCGGCAGACAAGCCAGAATCACCTGCAGGGTATGCCGGAACCACCTCTCAGACGTGCCAGAACCCCTTGTCGGACACTCCGGAATCACCTGTCAGGCATGCCGGAACCACCTCTCGAACGTGCCAGAATGACGTGCCAGAGACACCGGATGCACCTGCCGAGCACGCCGGAACCTCCTCTTCGACTCGCCGGAACCACCAGCCAGAGACGCCAAAATCCCCTGCCAGGTAGGCCAGAATCACATGGCGGACGCTCCGGAATCTCCCGCCGGGAAGGTAGGAACCACCTCTCAAACATACTGGAAGCACGTGCCGGACATGCCGGCACCACGTACTGGACAGACCAGAAACACCTGCCGGACCTGCCTGAACCACCTGCTGAGCACACCGGAACAACTTGCTCGACTCGCTGGAGCCACCTGCTGGACACCCCAAAATCACCAGCCAGCTATGCCAGAACCACTTGCCGTACACTCCGGAATCACCTGCTGGTTACACCAGAGCCACTTGGTGGACAATCCAGAATCACCTGCCGGACATGCCAGAACCACCTGTCACACATGCCGGAACCACGTGCCTGACACGCCGGAACCACCTCGCGGACAGACCGGAACCACCTACCAGACATGCCGGAACCACCTGCCGGACACGCCAAAATCACCTGCGGGCTAGGCCAGAACCACTTGTAGGACTCTCCTGGAGCACCTGCCGGGCATGCGGGAACCACCTCTCAGACGTGCCAGAACCACGTGCGGCACATGACGGAACCCATTACCGGACAGACCGGAACCACCTGCTGGACACGCCAGAATCACCTGCCAAGAACACCGGAACCACCTGAACAGCTCGCCAGAAACACCTGCCGGACATGCCAAAATCACCTGCCGGCTACACCAGAACCTCTTGCCGGACACTCCGGAATCACCTGCCAGACATGATGCAACCAAATGTCAGACGTGCCAGAACCACGTGCCAGAGACACCGGATGCAACTGCCGAGCATGCCGGAACCTCCTGCTCAACTCGCTGTAACCACCTGCCGGGGACGCCAAAATCACCTGTCAGCTAGGCCAGAACCACGTGGCGGACTCTATGGAATCACCCGCCGGGCATGCCGGAACCAGCTCTCAGACGTGCCAGAAGCACGTGCCGGACACGCCGGAACCACCTACTAGAGAGACCGGAACCACCTGCCAGACCCGCCTGAACCACCTGCTGAGTACGCTGGAACAACCTGCTCTACTCGCTGGAGCCACCTGCTGGACACGCCAAAATCACCTGATGGCTACGCCAGCACCACTCGGCAGACAAGCCAGAATCACCTGCAGGGTATGCCGGAACCACCTCTCAGACGTGCCAGAACCCCTTGTCGGACACTCCGGAATCACCTGTCAGGCATGCCGGAACCACCTCTCGAACGTGCCAGAATGACGTGCCAGAGACACCGGATGCACCTGCCGAGCACGCCGGAACCTCCTCTTCGACTCGCCGGAACCACCAGCCAGAGACGCCAAAATCCCCTGCCAGGTAGGCCAGAATCACATGGCGGACGCTCCGGAATCTCCCGCCGGGAAGGTAGGAACCACCTCTCAAACATACTGGAAGCACGTGCCGGACATGCCGGCACCACGTACTGGACAGACCAGAAACACCTGCCGGACCTGCCTGAACCACCTGCTGAGCACACCGGAACAACTTGCTCGACTCGCTGGAGCCACCTGCTGGACACCCCAAAATCACCAGCCAGCTATGCCAGAACCACTTGCCGTACACTCCGGAATCACCTGCTGGTTACACCAGAGCCACTTGGTGGACAATCCAGAATCACCTGCCGGACATGCCAGAACCACCTGTCACACATGCCGGAACCACGTGCCTGACACGCCGGAACCACCTCGCGGACAGACCGGAACCACCTACCAGACATGCCGGAACCACCTGCCGGACACGCCAAAATCACCTGCGGGCTAGGCCAGAACCACTTGTAGGACTCTCCTGGAGCACCTGCCGGGCATGCGGGAACCACCTCTCAGACGTGCCAGAACCACGTGCGGCACATGACGGAACCCATTACCGGACAGACCGGAACCACCTGCTGGACACGCCAGAATCACCTGCCAAGAACACCGGAACCACCTGAACAGCTCGCCAGAAACACCTGCCGGACACGCCAAAATCACCTGCCGGCTACACCAGAACCTCTTGCCGGACACTCCGGAATCACCTGCCAGACATGATGCAACCAAATGTCAGACGTGCCAGAACCACGTGCCAGAGACACCGGATGCAACTGCCGAGCATGCCGGAACCTCCTGCTCAACTCGCTGTAACCACCTGCCGGGGACGCCAAAATCACCTGTCAGCTAGGCCAGAACCACGTGGCGGACTCTATGGAATCACCCGCCGGGCATGCCGGAACCAGCTCTCAGACGTGCCAGAAGCACGTGCCGGACACGCCGGAACCACCTACTAGAGAGACCGGAACCACCTGCCAGACCCGCCTGAACCACCTGCTGAGTACGCTGGAACAACCTGCTCTACTCGCTGGAGCCACCTGCTGGACACGCCAAAATCACCTGATGGCTACGCCAGCACCACTCGGCAGACAAGCCAGAATCACCTGCAGGGTATGCCGGAACCACCTCTCAGACGTGCCAGAACCCCTTGTCGGACACTCCGGAATCACCTGTCAGGCATGCCGGAACCACCTCTCGAACGTGCCAGAATGACGTGCCAGAGACACCGGATGCACCTGCCGAGCACGCCGGAACCTCCTCTTCGACTCGCCGGAACCACCAGCCAGAGACGCCAAAATCCCCTGCCAGGTAGGCCAGAATCACATGGCGGACGCTCCGGAATCTCCCGCCGGGAAGGTAGGAACCACCTCTCAAACATACTGGAAGCACGTGCCGGACATGCCGGCACCACGTACTGGACAGACCAGAAACACCTGCCGGACCTGCCTGAACCACCTGCTGAGCACACCGGAACAACTTGCTCGACTCGCTGGAGCCACCTGCTGGACACCCCAAAATCACCAGCCAGCTATGCCAGAACCACTTGCCGTACACTCCGGAATCACCTGCTGGTTACACCAGAGCCACTTGGTGGACAATCCAGAATCACCTGCCGGACATGCCAGAACCACCTGTCACACATGCCGGAACCACGTGCCTGACACGCCGGAACCACCTCGCGGACAGACCGGAACCACCTACCAGACATGCCGGAACCACCTGCCGGACACGCCAAAATCACCTGCGGGCTAGGCCAGAACCACTTGTAGGACTCTCCTGGAGCACCTGCCGGGCATGCGGGAACCACCTCTCAGACGTGCCAGAACCACGTGCGGCACCTGACGGAACCCATTACCGGACAGACCGGAACCACCTGCCGGACACGCCAGAATCACCTGCCAAGAACACCGGAACCACCTGAACAGCTCGCCAGAAACACCTGCCGGACATGCCAAAATCACCTGCCGGCTACACCAGAACCTCTTGCCGGACACTCCGGAATCACCTGCCAGACATGATGCAACCAAATGTCAGACGTGCCAGAACCACGTGCCAGAGACACCGGATGCAACTGCCGAGCATGCCGGAACCTCCTGCTCAACTCGCTGTAACCACCTGCCGGGGACGCCAAAATCACCTGTCAGCTAGGCCAGAACCACGTGGCGGACTCTATGGAATCACCCGCCGGGCATGCCGGAACCAGCTCTCAGACGTGCCAGAAGCACGTGCCGGACACGCCGGAACCACCTACTAGAGAGACCGGAACCACCTGCCAGACCCGCCTGAACCACCTGCTGAGTACGCTGGAACAACCTGCTCTACTCGCTGGAGCCACCTGCTGGACACGCCAAAATCACCTGATGGCTACGCCAGCACCACTCGGCAGACAAGCCAGAATCACCTGCAGGGTATGCCGGAACCACCTCTCAGACGTGCCAGAACCCCTTGTCGGACACTCCGGAATCACCTGTCAGGCATGCCGGAACCACCTCTCGAACGTGCCAGAATGACGTGCCAGAGACACCGGATGCACCTGCCGAGCACGCCGGAACCTCCTCTTCGACTCGCCGGAACCACCAGCCAGAGACGCCAAAATCCCCTGCCAGGTAGGCCAGAATCACATGGCGGACGCTCCGGAATCTCCCGCCGGGAAGGTAGGAACCACCTCTCAAACATACTGGAAGCACGTGCCGGACATGCCGGCACCACGTACTGGACAGACCAGAAACACCTGCCGGACCTGCCTGAACCACCTGCTGAGCACACCGGAACAACTTGCTCGACTCGCTGGAGCCACCTGCTGGACACCCCAAAATCACCAGCCAGCTATGCCAGAACCACTTGCCGTACACTCCGGAATCACCTGCTGGTTACACCAGAGCCACTTGGTGGACAATCCAGAATCACCTGCCGGACATGCCAGAACCACCTGTCACACATGCCGGAACCACGTGCCTGACACGCCGGAACCACCTCGCGGACAGACCGGAACCACCTACCAGACATGCCTGAACCACCTGCCGAGCATGCCGGAACCACCTGCCGGACACGCCAAAATCACCTGCGGGCTAGGCCAGAACCACTTGTAGGACTCTCCTGGAGCACCTGCCGGGCATGCGGGAACCACCTCTCAGACGTGCCAGAACCACGCGCGGCACATGACGGAACCCATTACCGGACAGACCGGAACCACCTGCCGGACACGCCAGAATCACCTGCCAAGAACACCGGAACCACCTGAACAGCTCGCCAGAAACACCTGCCGGACATGCCAAAATCACCTGCCGGCTACACCAGAACCTCTTGCCGGACACTCCGGAATCACCTGCCAGACATGAGGCAACCAAATGTCAGACGTGCCAGAACCACGTGCCAGAGACACCGGATGCAACTGCCGAGCATGCCGGAACCTCCTGCTCAACTCGCTGTAACCACCTGCCGGGGACGCCAAAATCACCTGTCAGCTAGGCCAGAACCACGTGGCGGACTCTATGGAATCACCCGCCGGGCATGCCGGAACCAGCTCTCAGACGTGCCAGAAGCACGTGCCGGACACGCCGGAACCACCTACTAGAGAGACCGGAACCACCTGCCAGACCCGCCTGAACCACCTGCTGAGTACGCTGGAACAACCTGCTCTACTCGCTGGA
This sequence comes from Equus asinus, assembly GCF_041296235.1. Classification (NCBI taxonomy): domain Eukaryota; kingdom Metazoa; phylum Chordata; class Mammalia; order Perissodactyla; family Equidae; genus Equus; species Equus asinus. The sequence continues at coordinate 134,931 of NW_027225453.1, read as the reverse complement.
GCCACCTGCTGGACACGCCAAAATCACCTGATGGCTACGCCAGCACCACTCGGCAGACAAGCCAGAATCACCTGCAGGGTATGCCGGAACCACCTCTCAGACGTGCCAGAACCCCTTGTCGGACACTCCGGAATCACCTGTCAGGCATGCCGGAACCACCTCTCGAACGTGCCAGAATGACGTGCCAGAGACACCGGATGCACCTGCCGAGCACGCCGGAACCTCCTCTTCGACTCGCCGGAACCACCAGCCAGAGACGCCAAAATCCCCTGCCAGGTAGGCCAGAATCACATGGCGGACGCTCCGGAATCTCCCGCCGGGAAGGTAGGAACCACCTCTCAAACATACTGGAAGCACGTGCCGGACATGCCGGCACCACGTACTGGACAGACCAGAAACACCTGCCGGACCTGCCTGAACCACCTGCTGAGCACACCGGAACAACTTGCTCGACTCGCTGGAGCCACCTGCTGGACACCCCAAAATCACCAGCCAGCTATGCCAGAACCACTTGCCGTACACTCCGGAATCACCTGCTGGTTACACCAGAGCCACTTGGTGGACAATCCAGAATCACCTGCCGGACATGCCAGAACCACCTGTCACACATGCCGGAACCACGTGCCTGACACGCCGGAACCACCTCGCGGACAGACCGGAACCACCTACCAGACATGCCTGAACCACCTGCCGAGCATGCCGGAACCACCTGCCGGACACGCCAAAATCACCTGCGGGCTAGGCCAGAACCACTTGTAGGACTCTCCTGGAGCACCTGCCGGGCATGCGGGAACCACCTCTCAGACGTGCCAGAACCACGCGCGGCACATGACGGAACCCATTACCGGACAGACCGGAACCACCTGCCGGACACGCCAGAATCACCTGCCAAGAACACCGGAACCACCTGAACAGCTCGCCAGAAACACCTGCCGGACATGCCAAAATCACCTGCCGGCTACACCAGAACCTCTTGCCGGACACTCCGGAATCACCTGCCAGACATGAGGCAACCAAATGTCAGACGTGCCAGAACCACGTGCCAGAGACACCGGATGCAACTGCCGAGCATGCCGGAACCTCCTGCTCAACTCGCTGTAACCACCTGCCGGGGACGCCAAAATCACCTGTCAGCTAGGCCAGAACCACGTGGCGGACTCTATGGAATCACCCGCCGGGCATGCCGGAACCAGCTCTCAGACGTGCCAGAAGCACGTGCCGGACACGCCGGAACCACCTACTAGAGAGACCGGAACCACCTGCCAGACCCGCCTGAACCACCTGCTGAGTACGCTGGAACAACCTGCTCTACTCGCTGGAGCCACCTGCTGGACACGCCAAAATCACCTGATGGCTACGCCAGCACCACTCGGCAGACAAGCCAGAATCACCTGCAGGGTATGCCGGAACCACCTCTCAGACGTGCCAGAACCCCTTGTCGGACACTCCGGAATCACCTGTCAGGCATGCCGGAACCACCTCTCGAACGTGCCAGAATGACGTGCCAGAGACACCGGATGCACCTGCCGAGCACGCCGGAACCTCCTCTTCGACTCGCCGGAACCACCAGCCAGAGACGCCAAAATCCCCTGCCAGGTAGGCCAGAATCACATGGCGGACGCTCCGGAATCTCCCGCCGGGAAGGTAGGAACCACCTCTCAAACATACTGGAAGCACGTGCCGGACATGCCGGCACCACGTACTGGACAGACCAGAAACACCTGCCGGACCTGCCTGAACCACCTGCTGAGCACACCGGAACAACTTGCTCGACTCGCTGGAGCCACCTGCTGGACACCCCAAAATCACCAGCCAGCTATGCCAGAACCACTTGCCGTACACTCCGGAATCACCTGCTGGTTACACCAGAGCCACTTGGTGGACAATCCAGAATCACCTGCCGGACATGCCAGAACCACCTGTCACACATGCCGGAACCACGTGCCTGACACGCCGGAACCACCTCGCGGACAGACCGGAACCACCTACCAGACATGCCTGAACCACCTGCCGAGCATGCCGGAACCACCTGCCGGACACGCCAAAATCACCTGCGGGCTAGGCCAGAACCACTTGTAGGACTCTCCTGGAGCACCTGCCGGGCATGCGGGAACCACCTCTCAGACGTGCCAGAACCACGCGCGGCACATGACGGAACCCATTACCGGACAGACCGGAACCACCTGCCGGACACGCCAGAATCACCTGCCAAGAACACCGGAACCACCTGAACAGCTCGCCAGAAACACCTGCCGGACATGCCAAAATCACCTGCCGGCTACACCAGAACCTCTTGCCGGACACTCCGGAATCACCTGCCAGACATGAGGCAACCAAATGTCAGACGTGCCAGAACCACGTGCCAGAGACACCGGATGCAACTGCCGAGCATGCCGGAACCTCCTGCTCAACTCGCTGTAACCACCTGCCGGGGACGCCAAAATCACCTGTCAGCTAGGCCAGAACCACGTGGCGGACTCTATGGAATCACCCGCCGGGCATGCCGGAACCAGCTCTCAGACGTGCCAGAAGCACGTGCCGGACACGCCGGAACCACCTACTAGAGAGACCGGAACCACCTGCCAGACCCGCCTGAACCACCTGCTGAGTACGCTGGAACAACCTGCTCTACTCGCTGGAGCCACCTGCTGGACACGCCAAAATCACCTGATGGCTACGCCAGCACCACTCGGCAGACAAGCCAGAATCACCTGCAGGGTATGCCGGAACCACCTCTCAGACGTGCCAGAACCCCTTGTCGGACACTCCGGAATCACCTGTCAGGCATGCCGGAACCACCTCTCGAACGTGCCAGAATGACGTGCCAGAGACACCGGATGCACCTGCCGAGCACGCCGGAACCTCCTCTTCGACTCGCCGGAACCACCAGCCAGAGACGCCAAAATCCCCTGCCAGGTAGGCCAGAATCACATGGCGGACGCTCCGGAATCTCCCGCCGGGAAGGTAGGAACCACCTCTCAAACATACTGGAAGCACGTGCCGGACATGCCGGCACCACGTACTGGACAGACCAGAAACACCTGCCGGACCTGCCTGAACCACCTGCTGAGCACACCGGAACAACTTGCTCGACTCGCTGGAGCCACCTGCTGGACACCCCAAAATCACCAGCCAGCTATGCCAGAACCACTTGCCGTACACTCCGGAATCACCTGCTGGTTACACCAGAGCCACTTGGTGGACAATCCAGAATCACCTGCCGGACATGCCAGAACCACCTGTCACACATGCCGGAACCACGTGCCTGACACGCCGGAACCACCTCGCGGACAGACCGGAACCACCTACCAGACATGCCTGAACCACCTGCCGAGCATGCCGGAACCACCTGCCGGACACGCCAAAATCACCTGCGGGCTAGGCCAGAACCACTTGTAGGACTCTCCTGGAGCACCTGCCGGGCATGCGGGAACCACCTCTCAGACGTGCCAGAACCACGCGCGGCACCTGACGGAACCCATTACCGGACAGACCGGAACCACCTGCCGGACACGCCAGAATCACCTGCCAAGAACACCGGAACCACCTGAACAGCTCGCCAGAAACACCTGCCGGACATGCCAAAATCACCTGCCGGCTACACCAGAACCTCTTGCCGGACACTCCGGAATCACCTGCCAGACATGAGGCAACCAAATGTCAGACGTGCCAGAACCACGTGCCAGAGACACCGGATGCAACTGCCGAGCATGCCGGAACCTCCTGCTCAACTCGCTGTAACCACCTGCCGGGGACGCCAAAATCACCTGTCAGCTAGGCCAGAACCACGTGGCGGACTCTATGGAATCACCCGCCGGGCATGCCGGAACCAGCTCTCAGACGTGCCAGAAGCACGTGCCGGACACGCCGGAACCACCTACTAGAGAGACCGGAACCACCTGCCAGACCCGCCTGAACCACCTGCTGAGTACGCTGGAACAACCTGCTCTACTCGCTGGAGCCACCTGCTGGACACGCCAAAATCACCTGATGGCTACGCCAGCACCACTCGGCAGACAAGCCAGAATCACCTGCAGGGTATGCCGGAACCACCTCTCAGACGTGCCAGAACCCCTTGTCGGACACTCCGGAATCACCTGTCAGGCATGCCGGAACCACCTCTCGAACGTGCCAGAATGACGTGCCAGAGACACCGGATGCACCTGCCGAGCACGCCGGAACCTCCTCTTCGACTCGCCGGAACCACCAGCCAGAGACGCCAAAATCCCCTGCCAGGTAGGCCAGAATCACATGGCGGACGCTCCGGAATCTCCCGCCGGGAAGGTAGGAACCACCTCTCAAACATACTGGAAGCACGTGCCGGACATGCCGGCACCACGTACTGGACAGACCAGAAACACCTGCCGGACCTGCCTGAACCACCTGCTGAGCACACCGGAACAACTTGCTCGACTCGCTGGAGCCACCTGCTGGACACCCCAAAATCACCAGCCAGCTATGCCAGAACCACTTGCCGTACACTCCGGAATCACCTGCTGGTTACACCAGAGCCACTTGGTGGACAATCCAGAATCACCTGCCGGACATGCCAGAACCACCTGTCACACATGCCGGAACCACGTGCCTGACACGCCGGAACCACCTCGCGGACAGACCGGAACCACCTACCAGACATGCCTGAACCACCTGCCGAGCATGCCGGAACCACCTGCCGGACACGCCAAAATCACCTGCGGGCTAGGCCAGAACCACTTGTAGGACTCTCCTGGAGCACCTGCCGGGCATGCGGGAACCACCTCTCAGACGTGCCAGAACCACGCGCGGCACATGACGGAACCCATTACCGGACAGACCGGAACCACCTGCCGGACACGCCAGAATCACCTGCCAAGAACACCGGAACCACCTGAACAGCTCGCCAGAAACACCTGCCGGACATGCCAAAATCACCTGCCGGCTACACCAGAACCTCTTGCCGGACACTCCGGAATCACCTGCCAGACATGAGGCAACCAAATGTCAGACGTGCCAGAACCACGTGCCAGAGACACCGGATGCAACTGCCGAGCATGCCGGAACCTCCTGCTCAACTCGCTGTAACCACCTGCCGGGGACGCCAAAATCACCTGTCAGCTAGGCCAGAACCACGTGGCGGACTCTATGGAATCACCCGCCGGGCATGCCGGAACCAGCTCTCAGACGTGCCAGAAGCACGTGCCGGACACGCCGGAACCACCTACTAGAGAGACCGGAACCACCTGCCAGACCCGCCTGAACCACCTGCTGAGTACGCTGGAACAACCTGCTCTACTCGCTGGAGCCACCTGCTGGACACGCCAAAATCACCTGATGGCTACGCCAGCACCACTCGGCAGACAAGCCAGAATCACCTGCAGGGTATGCCGGAACCACCTCTCAGACGTGCCAGAACCCCTTGTCGGACACTCCGGAATCACCTGTCAGGCATGCCGGAACCACCTCTCGAACGTGCCAGAATGACGTGCCAGAGACACCGGATGCACCTGCCGAGCACGCCGGAACCTCCTCTTCGACTCGCCGGAACCACCAGCCAGAGACGCCAAAATCCCCTGCCAGGTAGGCCAGAATCACATGGCGGACGCTCCGGAATCTCCCGCCGGGAAGGTAGGAACCACCTCTCAAACATACTGGAAGCACGTGCCGGACATGCCGGCACCACGTACTGGACAGACCAGAAACACCTGCCGGACCTGCCTGAACCACCTGCTGAGCACACCGGAACAACTTGCTCGACTCGCTGGAGCCACCTGCTGGACACCCCAAAATCACCAGCCAGCTATGCCAGAACCACTTGCCGTACACTCCGGAATCACCTGCTGGTTACACCAGAGCCACTTGGTGGACAATCCAGAATCACCTGCCGGACATGCCAGAACCACCTGTCACACATGCCGGAACCACGTGCCTGACACGCCGGAACCACCTCGCGGACAGACCGGAACCACCTACCAGACATGCCTGAACCACCTGCCGAGCATGCCGGAACCACCTGCCGGACACGCCAAAATCACCTGCGGGCTAGGCCAGAACCACTTGTAGGACTCTCCTGGAGCACCTGACGGGCATGCGGGAACCACCTCTCAGACGTGCCAGAACCACGCGCGGCACATGACGGAACCCATTACCGGACAGACCGGAACCACCTGCCGGACACGCCAGAATCACCTGCCAAGAACACCGGAACCACCTGAACAGCTCGCCAGAAACACCTGCCGGACATGCCAAAATCACCTGCCGGCTACACCAGAACCTCTTGCCGGACACTCCGGAATCACCTGCCAGACATGAGGCAACCAAATGTCAGACGTGCCAGAACCACGTGCCAGAGACACCGGATGCAACTGCCGAGCATGCCGGAACCTCCTGCTCAACTCGCTGTAACCACCTGCCGGGGACGCCAAAATCACCTGTCAGCTAGGCCAGAACCACGTGGCGGACTCTATGGAATCACCCGCCGGGCATGCCGGAACCAGCTCTCAGACGTGCCAGAAGCACGTGCCGGACACGCCGGAACCACCTACTAGAGAGACCGGAACCACCTGCCAGACCCGCCTGAACCACCTGCTGAGTACGCTGGAACAACCTGCTCTACTCGCTGGAGCCACCTGCTGGACACGCCAAAATCACCTGATGGCTACGCCAGCACCACTCGGCAGACAAGCCAGAATCACCTGCAGGGTATGCCGGAACCACCTCTCAGACGTGCCAGAACCCCTTGTCGGACACTCCGGAATCACCTGTCAGGCATGCCGGAACCACCTCTCGAACGTGCCAGAATGACGTGCCAGAGACACCGGATGCACCTGCCGAGCACGCCGGAACCTCCTCTTCGACTCGCCGGAACCACCAGCCAGAGACGCCAAAATCCCCTGCCAGGTAGGCCAGAATCACATGGCGGACGCTCCGGAATCTCCCGCCGGGAAGGTAGGAACCACCTCTCAAACATACTGGAAGCACGTGCCGGACATGCCGGCACCACGTACTGGACAGACCAGAAACACCTGCCGGACCTGCCTGAACCACCTGCTGAGCACACCGGAACAACTTGCTCGACTCGCTGGAGCCACCTGCTGGACACCCCAAAATCACCAGCCAGCTATGCCAGAACCACTTGCCGTACACTCCGGAATCACCTGCTGGTTACACCAGAGCCACTTGGTGGACAATCCAGAATCACCTGCCGGACATGCCAGAACCACCTGTCACACATGCCGGAACCACGTGCCTGACACGCCGGAACCACCTCGCGGACAGACCGGAACCACCTACCAGACATGCCTGAACCACCTGCCGAGCATGCCGGAACCACCTGCCGGACACGCCAAAATCACCTGCGGGCTAGGCCAGAACCACTTGTAGGACTCTCCTGGAGCACCTGCCGGGCATGCGGGAACCACCTCTCAGACGTGCCAGAACCACGCGCGGCACATGACGGAACCCATTACCGGACAGACCGGAACCACCTGCCGGACACGCCAGAATCACCTGCCAAGAACACCGGAACCACCTGAACAGCTCGCCAGAAACACCTGCCGGACATGCCAAAATCACCTGCCGGCTACACCAGAACCTCTTGCCGGACACTCCGGAATCACCTGCCAGACATGAGGCAACCAAATGTCAGACGTGCCAGAACCACGTGCCAGAGACACCGGATGCAACTGCCGAGCATGCCGGAACCTCCTGCTCAACTCGCTGTAACCACCTGCCGGGGACGCCAAAATCACCTGTCAGCTAGGCCAGAACCACGTGGCGGACTCTATGGAATCACCCGCCGGGCATGCCGGAACCAGCTCTCAGACGTGCCAGAAGCACGTGCCGGACACGCCGGAACCACCTACTAGAGAGACCGGAACCACCTGCCAGACCCGCCTGAACCACCTGCTGAGTACGCTGGAACAACCTGCTCTACTCGCTGGAGCCACCTGCTGGACACGCCAAAATCACCTGATGGCTACGCCAGCACCACTCGGCAGACAAGCCAGAATCACCTGCAGGGTATGCCGGAACCACCTCTCAGACGTGCCAGAACCCCTTGTCGGACACTCCGGAATCACCTGTCAGGCATGCCGGAACCACCTCTCGAACGTGCCAGAATGACGTGCCAGAGACACCGGATGCACCTGCCGAGCACGCCGGAACCTCCTCTTCGACTCGCCGGAACCACCAGCCAGAGACGCCAAAATCCCCTGCCAGGTAGGCCAGAATCACATGGCGGACGCTCCGGAATCTCCCGCCGGGAAGGTAGGAACCACCTCTCAAACATACTGGAAGCACGTGCCGGACATGCCGGCACCACGTACTGGACAGACCAGAAACACCTGCCGGACCTGCCTGAACCACCTGCTGAGCACACCGGAACAACTTGCTCGACTCGCTGGAGCCACCTGCTGGACACCCCAAAATCACCAGCCAGCTATGCCAGAACCACTTGCCGTACACTCCGGAATCACCTGCTGGTTACACCAGAGCCACTTGGTGGACAATCCAGAATCACCTGCCGGACATGCCAGAACCACCTGTCACACATGCCGGAACCACGTGCCTGACACGCCGGAACCACCTCGCGGACAGACCGGAACCACCTACCAGACATGCCTGAACCACCTGCCGAGCATGCCGGAACCACCTGCCGGACACGCCAAAATCACCTGCGGGCTAGGCCAGAACCACTTGTAGGACTCTCCTGGAGCACCTGACGGGCATGCGGGAACCACCTCTCAGACGTGCCAGAACCACGCGCGGCACATGACGGAACCCATTACCGGACAGACCGGAACCACCTGCCGGACACGCCAGAATCACCTGCCAAGAACACCGGAACCACCTGAACAGCTCGCCAGAAACACCTGCCGGACATGCCAAAATCACCTGCCGGCTACACCAGAACCTCTTGCCGGACACTCCGGAATCACCTGCCAGACATGAGGCAACCAAATGTCAGACGTGCCAGAACCACGTGCCAGAGACACCGGATGCAACTGCCGAGCATGCCGGAACCTCCTGCTCAACTCGCTGTAACCACCTGCCGGGGACGCCAAAATCACCTGTCAGCTAGGCCAGAACCACGTGGCGGACTCTATGGAATCACCCGCCGGGCATGCCGGAACCAGCTCTCAGACGTGCCAGAAGCACGTGCCGGACACGCCGGAACCACCTACTAGAGAGACCGGAACCACCTGCCAGACCCGCCTGAACCACCTGCTGAGTACGCTGGAACAACCTGCTCTACTCGCTGGAGCCACCTGCTGGACACGCCAAAATCACCTGATGGCTACGCCAGCACCACTCGGCAGACAAGCCAGAATCACCTGCAGGGTATGCCGGAACCACCTCTCAGACGTGCCAGAACCCCTTGTCGGACACTCCGGAATCACCTGTCAGGCATGCCGGAACCACCTCTCGAACGTGCCAGAATGACGTGCCAGAGACACCGGATGCACCTGCCGAGCACGCCGGAACCTCCTCTTCGACTCGCCGGAACCACCAGCCAGAGACGCCAAAATCCCCTGCCAGGTAGGCCAGAATCACATGGCGGACGCTCCGGAATCTCCCGCCGGGAAGGTAGGAACCACCTCTCAAACATACTGGAAGCACGTGCCGGACATGCCGGCACCACGTACTGGACAGACCAGAAACACCTGCCGGACCTGCCTGAACCACCTGCTGAGCACACCGGAACAACTTGCTCGACTCGCTGGAGCCACCTGCTGGACACCCCAAAATCACCAGCCAGCTATGCCAGAACCACTTGCCGTACACTCCGGAATCACCTGCTGGTTACACCAGAGCCACTTGGTGGACAATCCAGAATCACCTGCCGGACATGCCAGAACCACCTGTCACACATGCCGGAACCACGTGCCTGACACGCCGGAACCACCTCGCGGACAGACCGGAACCACCTACCAGACATGCCTGAACCACCTGCCGAGCATGCCGGAACCACCTGCCGGACACGCCAAAATCACCTGCGGGCTAGGCCAGAACCACTTGTAGGACTCTCCTGGAGCACCTGCCGGGCATGCGGGAACCACCTCTCAGACGTGCCAGAACCACGCGCGGCACATGACGGAACCCATTACCGGACAGACCGGAACCACCTGCCGGACACGCCAGAATCACCTGCCAAGAACACCGGAACCACCTGAACAGCTCGCCAGAAACACCTGCCGGACATGCCAAAATCACCTGCCGGCTACACCAGAACCTCTTGCCGGACACTCCGGAATCACCTGCCAGACATGAGGCAACCAAATGTCAGACGTGCCAGAACCACGTGCCAGAGACACCGGATGCAACTGCCGAGCATGCCGGAACCTCCTGCTCAACTCGCTGTAACCACCTGCCGGGGACGCCAAAATCACCTGTCAGCTAGGCCAGAACCACGTGGCGGACTCTATGGAATCACCCGCCGGGCATGCCGGAACCAGCTCTCAGACGTGCCAGAAGCACGTGCCGGACACGCCGGAACCACCTACTAGAGAGACCGGAACCACCTGCCAGACCCGCCTGAACCACCTGCTGAGTACGCTGGAACAACCTGCTCTACTCGCTGGAGCCACCTGCTGGACACGCCAAAATCACCTGATGGCTACGCCAGCACCACTCGGCAGACAAGCCAGAATCACCTGCAGGGTATGCCGGAACCACCTCTCAGACGTGCCAGAACCCCTTGTCGGACACTCCGGAATCACCTGTCAGGCATGCCGGAACCACCTCTCGAACGTGCCAGAATGACGTGCCAGAGACACCGGATGCACCTGCCGAGCACGCCGGAACCTCCTCTTCGACTCGCCGGAACCACCAGCCAGAGACGCCAAAATCCCCTGCCAGGTAGGCCAGAATCACATGGCGGACGCTCCGGAATCTCCCGCCGGGAAGGTAGGAACCACCTCTCAAACATACTGGAAGCACGTGCCGGACATGCCGGCACCACGTACTGGACAGACCAGAAACACCTGCCGGACCTGCCTGAACCACCTGCTGAGCACACCGGAACAACTTGCTCGACTCGCTGGAGCCACCTGCTGGACACCCCAAAATCACCAGCCAGCTATGCCAGAACCACTTGCCGTACACTCCGGAATCACCTGCTGGTTACACCAGAGCCACTTGGTGGACAATCCAGAATCACCTGCCGGACATGCCAGAACCACCTGTCACACATGCCGGAACCACGTGCCTGACACGCCGGAACCACCTCGCGGACAGACCGGAACCACCTACCAGACATGCCTGAACCACCTGCCGAGCATGCCGGAACCACCTGCCGGACACGCCAAAATCACCTGCGGGCTAGGCCAGAACCACTTGTAGGACTCTCCTGGAGCACCTGCCGGGCATGCGGGAACCACCTCTCAGACGTGCCAGAACCACGCGCGGCACATGACGGAACCCATTACCGGACAGACCGGAACCACCTGCCGGACACGCCAGAATCACCTGCCAAGAACACCGGAACCACCTGAACAGCTCGCCAGAAACACCTGCCGGACATGCCAAAATCACCTGCCGGCTACACCAGAACCTCTTGCCGGACACTCCGGAATCACCTGCCAGACATGAGGCAACCAAATGTCAGACGTGCCAGAACCACGTGCCAGAGACACCGGATGCAACTGCCGAGCATGCCGGAACCTCCTGCTCAACTCGCTGTAACCACCTGCCGGGGACGCCAAAATCACCTGTCAGCTAGGCCAGAACCACGTGGCGGACTCTATGGAATCACCCGCCGGGCATGCCGGAACCAGCTCTCAGACGTGCCAGAAGCACGTGCCGGACACGCCGGAACCACCTACTAGAGAGACCGGAACCACCTGCCAGACCCGCCTGAACCACCTGCTGAGTACGCTGGAACAACCTGCTCTACTCGCTGGAGCCACCTGCTGGACACGCCAAAATCACCTGATGGCTACGCCAGCACCACTCGGCAGACAAGCCAGAATCACCTGCAGGGTATGCCGGAACCACCTCTCAGACGTGCCAGAACCCCTTGTCGGACACTCCGGAATCACCTGTCAGGCATGCCGGAACCACCTCTCGAACGTGCCAGAATGACGTGCCAGAGACACCGGATGCACCTGCCGAGCACGCCGGAACCTCCTCTTCGACTCGCCGGAACCACCAGCCAGAGACGCCAAAATCCCCTGCCAGGTAGGCCAGAATCACATGGCGGACGCTCCGGAATCTCCCGCCGGGAAGGTAGGAACCACCTCTCAAACATACTGGAAGCACGTGCCGGACATGCCGGCACCACGTACTGGACAGACCAGAAACACCTGCCGGACCTGCCTGAACCACCTGCTGAGCACACCGGAACAACTTGCTCGACTCGCTGGAGCCACCTGCTGGACACCCCAAAATCACCAGCCAGCTATGCCAGAACCACTTGCCGTACACTCCGGAATCACCTGCTGGTTACACCAGAGCCACTTGGTGGACAATCCAGAATCACCTGCCGGACATGCCAGAACCACCTGTCACACATGCCGGAACCACGTGCCTGACACGCCGGAACCACCTCGCGGACAGACCGGAACCACCTACCAGACATGCCTGAACCACCTGCCGAGCATGCCGGAACCACCTGCCGGACACGCCAAAATCACCTGCGGGCTAGGCCAGAACCACTTGTAGGACTCTCCTGGAGCACCTGCCGGGCATGCGGGAACCACCTCTCAGACGTGCCAGAACCACGCGCGGCACATGACGGAACCCATTACCGGACAGACCGGAACCACCTGCCGGACACGCCAGAATCACCTGCCAAGAACACCGGAACCACCTGAACAGCTCGCCAGAAACACCTGCCGGACATGCCAAAATCACCTGCCGGCTACACCAGAACCTCTTGCCGGACACTCCGGAATCACCTGCCAGACATGAGGCAACCAAATGTCAGACGTGCCAGAACCACGTGCCAGAGACACCGGATGCAACTGCCGAGCATGCCGGAACCTCCTGCTCAACTCGCTGTAACCACCTGCCGGGGACGCCAAAATCACCTGTCAGCTAGGCCAGAACCACGTGGCGGACTCTATGGAATCACCCGCCGGGCATGCCGGAACCAGCTCTCAGACGTGCCAGAAGCACGTGCCGGACACGCCGGAACCACCTACTAGAGAGACCGGAACCACCTGCCAGACCCGCCTGAACCACCTGCTGAGTACGCTGGAACAACCTGCTCTACTCGCTGGAGCCACCTGCTGGACACGCCAAAATCACCTGATGGCTACGCCAGCACCACTCGGCAGACAAGCCAGAATCACCTGCAGGGTATGCCGGAACCACCTCTCAGACGTGCCAGAACCCCTTGTCGGACACTCCGGAATCACCTGTCAGGCATGCCGGAACCACCTCTCGAACGTGCCAGAATGACGTGCCAGAGACACCGGATGCACCTGCCGAGCACGCCGGAACCTCCTCTTCGACTCGCCGGAACCACCAGCCAGAGACGCCAAAATCCCCTGCCAGGTAGGCCAGAATCACATGGCGGACGCTCCGGAATCTCCCGCCGGGAAGGTAGGAACCACCTCTCAAACATACTGGAAGCACGTGCCGGACATGCCGGCACCACGTACTGGACAGACCAGAAACACCTGCCGGACCTGCCTGAACCACCTGCTGAGCACACCGGAACAACTTGCTCGACTCACTGGAGCCACCTGCTGGACACCCCAAAATCACCAGCCAGCTATGCCAGAACCACTTGCCGTACACTCCGGAATCACCTGCTGGTTACACCAGAGCCACTTGGTGGACAATCCAGAATCACCTGCCGGACATGCCAGAACCACCTGTCACACATGCCGGAACCACGTGCCTGACACGCCGGAACCACCTCGCGGACAGACCGGAACCACCTACCAGACATGCCTGAACCACCTGCCGAGCATGCCGGAACCACCTGCCGGACACGCCAAAATCACCTGCGGGCTAGGCCAGAACCACTTGTAGGACTCTCCTGGAGCACCTGCCGGGCATGCGGGAACCACCTCTCAGACGTGCCAGAACCACGCGCGGCACATGACGGAACCCATTACCGGACAGACCGGAACCACCTGCCGGACACGCCAGAATCACCTGCCAAGAACACCGGAACCACCTGAACAGCTCGCCAGAAACACCTGCCGGACATGCCAAAATCACCTGCCGGCTACACCAGAACCTCTTGCCGGACACTCCGGAATCACCTGCCAGACATGAGGCAACCAAATGTCAGACGTGCCAGAACCACGTGCCAGAGACACCGGATGCAACTGCCGAGCATGCCGGAACCTCCTGCTCAACTCGCTGTAACCACCTGCCGGGGACGCCAAAATCACCTGTCAGCTAGGCCAGAACCACGTGGCGGACTCTATGGAATCACCCGCCGGGCATGCCGGAACCAGCTCTCAGACGTGCCAGAAGCACGTGCCGGACACGCCGGAACCACCTACTAGAGAGACCGGAACCACCTGCCAGACCCGCCTGAACCACCTGCTGAGTACGCTGGAACAACCTGCTCTACTCGCTGGAGCCACCTGCTGGACACGCCAAAATCACCTGATGGCTACGCCAGCACCACTCGGCAGACAAGCCAGAATCACCTGCAGGGTATGCCGGAACCACCTCTCAGACGTGCCAGAACCCCTTGTCGGACACTCCGGAATCACCTGTCAGGCATGCCGGAACCACCTCTCGAACGTGCCAGAATGACGTGCCAGAGACACCGGATGCACCTGCCGAGCACGCCGGAACCTCCTCTTCGACTCGCCGGAACCACCAGCCAGAGACGCCAAAATCCCCTGCCAGGTAGGCCAGAATCACATGGCGGACGCTCCGGAATCTCCCGCCGGGAAGGTAGGAACCACCTCTCAAACATACTGGAAGCACGTGCCGGACATGCCGGCACCACGTACTGGACAGACCAGAAACACCTGCCGGACCTGCCTGAACCACCTGCTGAGCACACCGGAACAACTTGCTCGACTCGCTGGAGCCACCTGCTGGACACCCCAAAATCACCAGCCAGCTATGCCAGAACCACTTGCCGTACACTCCGGAATCACCTGCTGGTTACACCAGAGCCACTTGGTGGACAATCCAGAATCACCTGCCGGACATGCCAGAACCACCTGTCACACATGCCGGAACCACGTGCCTGACACGCCGGAACCACCTCGCGGACAGACCGGAACCACCTACCAGACATGCCTGAACCACCTGCCGAGCATGCCGGAACCACCTGCCGGACACGCCAAAATCACCTGCGGGCTAGGCCAGAACCACTTGTAGGACTCTCCTGGAGCACCTGCCGGGCATGCGGGAACCACCTCTCAGACGTGCCAGAACCACGCGCGGCACATGACGGAACCCATTACCGGACAGACCGGAACCACCTGCCGGACACGCCAGAATCACCTGCCAAGAACACCGGAACCACCTGAACAGCTCGCCAGAAACACCTGCCGGACATGCCAAAATCACCTGCCGGCTACACCAGAACCTCTTGCCGGACACTCCGGAATCACCTGCCAGACATGAGGCAACCAAATGTCAGACGTGCCAGAACCACGTGCCAGAGACACCGGATGCAACTGCCGAGCATGCCGGAACCTCCTGCTCAACTCGCTGTAACCACCTGCCGGGGACGCCAAAATCACCTGTCAGCTAGGCCAGAACCACGTGGCGGACTCTATGGAATCACCCGCCGGGCATGCCGGAACCAGCTCTCAGACGTGCCAGAAGCACGTGCCGGACACGCCGGAACCACCTACTAGAGAGACCGGAACCACCTGCCAGACCCGCCTGAACCACCTGCTGAGTACGCTGGAACAACCTGCTCTACTCGCTGGAGCCACCTGCTGGACACGCCAAAATCACCTGATGGCTACGCCAGCACCACTCGGCAGACAAGCCAGAATCACCTGCAGGGTATGCCGGAACCACCTCTCAGACGTGCCAGAACCCCTTGTCGGACACTCCGGAATCACCTGTCAGGCATGCCGGAACCACCTCTCGAACGTGCCAGAATGACGTGCCAGAGACACCGGATGCACCTGCCGAGCACGCCGGAACCTCCTCTTCGACTCGCCGGAACCACCAGCCAGAGACGCCAAAATCCCCTGCCAGGTAGGCCAGAATCACATGGCGGACGCTCCGGAATCTCCCGCCGGGAAGGTAGGAACCACCTCTCAAACATACTGGAAGCACGTGCCGGACATGCCGGCACCACGTACTGGACAGACCAGAAACACCTGCCGGACCTGCCTGAACCACCTGCTGAGCACACCGGAACAACTTGCTCGACTCGCTGGAGCCACCTGCTGGACACCCCAAAATCACCAGCCAGCTATGCCAGAACCACTTGCCGTACACTCCGGAATCACCTGCTGGTTACACCAGAGCCACTTGGTGGACAATCCAGAATCACCTGCCGGACATGCCAGAACCACCTGTCACACATGCCGGAACCACGTGCCTGACACGCCGGAACCACCTCGCGGACAGACCGGAACCACCTACCAGACATGCCTGAACCACCTGCCGAGCATGCCGGAACCACCTGCCGGACACGCCAAAATCACCTGCGGGCTAGGCCAGAACCACTTGTAGGACTCTCCTGGAGCACCTGCCGGGCATGCGGGAACCACCTCTCAGACGTGCCAGAACCACGCGCGGCACATGACGGAACCCATTACCGGACAGACCGGAACCACCTGCCGGACACGCCAGAATCACCTGCCAAGAACACCGGAACCACCTGAACAGCTCGCCAGAAACACCTGCCGGACATGCCAAAATCACCTGCCGGCTACACCAGAACCTCTTGCCGGACACTCCGGAATCACCTGCCAGACATGAGGCAACCAAATGTCAGACGTGCCAGAACCACGTGCCAGAGACACCGGATGCAACTGCCGAGCATGCCGGAACCTCCTGCTCAACTCGCTGTAACCACCTGCCGGGGACGCCAAAATCACCTGTCAGCTAGGCCAGAACCACGTGGCGGACTCTATGGAATCACCCGCCGGGCATGCCGGAACCAGCTCTCAGACGTGCCAGAAGCACGTGCCGGACACGCCGGAACCACCTACTAGAGAGACCGGAACCACCTGCCAGACCCGCCTGAACCACCTGCTGAGTACGCTGGAACAACCTGCTCTACTCGCTGGAGCCACCTGCTGGACACGCCAAAATCACCTGATGGCTACGCCAGCACCACTCGGCAGACAAGCCAGAATCACCTGCAGGGTATGCCGGAACCACCTCTCAGACGTGCCAGAACCCCTTGTCGGACACTCCGGAATCACCTGTCAGGCATGCCGGAACCACCTCTCGAACGTGCCAGAATGACGTGCCAGAGACACCGGATGCACCTGCCGAGCACGCCGGAACCTCCTCTTCGACTCGCCGGAACCACCAGCCAGAGACGCCAAAATCCCCTGCCAGGTAGGCCAGAATCACATGGCGGACGCTCCGGAATCTCCCGCCGGGAAGGTAGGAACCACCTCTCAAACATACTGGAAGCACGTGCCGGACATGCCGGCACCACGTACTGGACAGACCAGAAACACCTGCCGGACCTGCCTGAACCACCTGCTGAGCACACCGGAACAACTTGCTCGACTCGCTGGAGCCACCTGCTGGACACCCCAAAATCACCAGCCAGCTATGCCAGAACCACTTGCCGTACACTCCGGAATCACCTGCTGGTTACACCAGAGCCACTTGGTGGACAATCCAGAATCACCTGCCGGACATGCCAGAACCACCTGTCACACATGCCGGAACCACGTGCCTGACACGCCGGAACCACCTCGCGGACAGACCGGAACCACCTACCAGACATGCCTGAACCACCTGCCGAGCATGCCGGAACCACCTGCCGGACACGCCAAAATCACCTGCGGGCTAGGCCAGAACCACTTGTAGGACTCTCCTGGAGCACCTGCCGGGCATGCGGGAACCACCTCTCAGACGTGCCAGAACCACGCGCGGCACATGACGGAACCCATTACCGGACAGACCGGAACCACCTGCCGGACACGCCAGAATCACCTGCCAAGAACACCGGAACCACCTGAACAGCTCGCCAGAAACACCTGCCGGACATGCCAAAATCACCTGCCGGCTACACCAGAACCTCTTGCCGGACACTCCGGAATCACCTGCCAGACATGAGGCAACCAAATGTCAGACGTGCCAGAACCACGTGCCAGAGACACCGGATGCAACTGCCGAGCATGCCGGAACCTCCTGCTCAACTCGCTGTAACCACCTGCCGGGGACGCCAAAATCACCTGTCAGCTAGGCCAGAACCACGTGGCGGACTCTATGGAATCACCCGCCGGGCATGCCGGAACCAGCTCTCAGACGTGCCAGAAGCACGTGCCGGACACGCCGGAACCACCTACTAGAGAGACCGGAACCACCTGCCAGACCCGCCTGAACCACCTGCTGAGTACGCTGGAACAACCTGCTCTACTCGCTGGAGCCACCTGCTGGACACGCCAAAATCACCTGATGGCTACGCCAGCACCACTCGGCAGACAAGCCAGAATCACCTGCAGGGTATGCCGGAACCACCTCTCAGACGTGCCAGAACCCCTTGTCGGACACTCCGGAATCACCTGTCAGGCATGCCGGAACCACCTCTCGAACGTGCCAGAATGACGTGCCAGAGACACCGGATGCACCTGCCGAGCACGCCGGAACCTCCTCTTCGACTCGCCGGAACCACCAGCCAGAGACGCCAAAATCCCCTGCCAGGTAGGCCAGAATCACATGGCGGACGCTCCGGAATCTCCCGCCGGGAAGGTAGGAACCACCTCTCAAACATACTGGAAGCACGTGCCGGACATGCCGGCACCACGTACTGGACAGACCAGAAACACCTGCCGGACCTGCCTGAACCACCTGCTGAGCACACCGGAACAACTTGCTCGACTCGCTGGAGCCACCTGCTGGACACCCCAAAATCACCAGCCAGCTATGCCAGAACCACTTGCCGTACACTCCGGAATCACCTGCTGGTTACACCAGAGCCACTTGGTGGACAATCCAGAATCACCTGCCGGACATGCCAGAACCACCTGTCACACATGCCGGAACCACGTGCCTGACACGCCGGAACCACCTCGCGGACAGACCGGAACCACCTACCAGACATGCCTGAACCACCTGCCGAGCATGCCGGAACCACCTGCCGGACACGCCAAAATCACCTGCGGGCTAGGCCAGAACCACTTGTAGGACTCTCCTGGAGCACCTGCCGGGCATGCGGGAACCACCTCTCAGACGTGCCAGAACCACGCGCGGCACATGACGGAACCCATTACCGGACAGACCGGAACCACCTGCCGGACACGCCAGAATCACCTGCCAAGAACACCGGAACCACCTGAACAGCTCGCCAGAAACACCTGCCGGACATGCCAAAATCACCTGCCGGCTACACCAGAACCTCTTGCCGGACACTCCGGAATCACCTGCCAGACATGAGGCAACCAAATGTCAGACGTGCCAGAACCACGTGCCAGAGACACCGGATGCAACTGCCGAGCATGCCGGAACCTCCTGCTCAACTCGCTGTAACCACCTGCCGGGGACGCCAAAATCACCTGTCAGCTAGGCCAGAACCACGTGGCGGACTCTATGGAATCACCCGCCGGGCATGCCGGAACCAGCTCTCAGACGTGCCAGAAGCACGTGCCGGACACGCCGGAACCACCTACTAGAGAGACCGGAACCACCTGCCAGACCCGCCTGAACCACCTGCTGAGTACGCTGGAACAACCTGCTCTACTCGCTGGAGCCACCTGCTGGACACGCCAAAATCACCTGATGGCTACGCCAGCACCACTCGGCAGACAAGCCAGAATCACCTGCAGGGTATGCCGGAACCACCTCTCAGACGTGCCAGAACCCCTTGTCGGACACTCCGGAATCACCTGTCAGGCATGCCGGAACCACCTCTCGAACGTGCCAGAATGACGTGCCAGAGACACCGGATGCACCTGCCGAGCACGCCGGAACCTCCTCTTCGACTCGCCGGAACCACCAGCCAGAGACGCCAAAATCCCCTGCCAGGTAGGCCAGAATCACATGGCGGACGCTCCGGAATCTCCCGCCGGGAAGGTAGGAACCACCTCTCAAACATACTGGAAGCACGTGCCGGACATGCCGGCACCACGTACTGGACAGACCAGAAACACCTGCCGGACCTGCCTGAACCACCTGCTGAGCACACCGGAACAACTTGCTCGACTCGCTGGAGCCACCTGCTGGACACCCCAAAATCACCAGCCAGCTATGCCAGAACCACTTGCCGTACACTCCGGAATCACCTGCTGGTTACACCAGAGCCACTTGGTGGACAATCCAGAATCACCTGCCGGACATGCCAGAACCACCTGTCACACATGCCGGAACCACGTGCCTGACACGCCGGAACCACCTCGCGGACAGACCGGAACCACCTACCAGACATGCCTGAACCACCTGCCGAGCATGCCGGAACCACCTGCCGGACACGCCAAAATCACCTGCGGGCTAGGCCAGAACCACTTGTAGGACTCTCCTGGAGCACCTGCCGGGCATGCGGGAACCACCTCTCAGACGTGCCAGAACCACGCGCGGCACCT
This sequence comes from Equus asinus, assembly GCF_041296235.1. Classification (NCBI taxonomy): domain Eukaryota; kingdom Metazoa; phylum Chordata; class Mammalia; order Perissodactyla; family Equidae; genus Equus; species Equus asinus. Next base: position 114,301 of record NW_027225453.1, on the reverse strand, counting down.
GACGGAACCCATTACCGGACAGACCGGAACCACCTGCCGGACACGCCAGAATCACCTGCCAAGAACACCGGAACCACCTGAACAGCTCGCCAGAAACACCTGCCGGACATGCCAAAATCACCTGCCGGCTACACCAGAACCTCTTGCCGGACACTCCGGAATCACCTGCCAGACATGAGGCAACCAAATGTCAGACGTGCCAGAACCACGTGCCAGAGACACCGGATGCAACTGCCGAGCATGCCGGAACCTCCTGCTCAACTCGCTGTAACCACCTGCCGGGGACGCCAAAATCACCTGTCAGCTAGGCCAGAACCACGTGGCGGACTCTATGGAATCACCCGCCGGGCATGCCGGAACCAGCTCTCAGACGTGCCAGAAGCACGTGCCGGACACGCCGGAACCACCTACTAGAGAGACCGGAACCACCTGCCAGACCCGCCTGAACCACCTGCTGAGTACGCTGGAACAACCTGCTCTACTCGCTGGAGCCACCTGCTGGACACGCCAAAATCACCTGATGGCTACGCCAGCACCACTCGGCAGACAAGCCAGAATCACCTGCAGGGTATGCCGGAACCACCTCTCAGACGTGCCAGAACCCCTTGTCGGACACTCCGGAATCACCTGTCAGGCATGCCGGAACCACCTCTCGAACGTGCCAGAATGACGTGCCAGAGACACCGGATGCACCTGCCGAGCACGCCGGAACCTCCTCTTCGACTCGCCGGAACCACCAGCCAGAGACGCCAAAATCCCCTGCCAGGTAGGCCAGAATCACATGGCGGACGCTCCGGAATCTCCCGCCGGGAAGGTAGGAACCACCTCTCAAACATACTGGAAGCACGTGCCGGACATGCCGGCACCACGTACTGGACAGACCAGAAACACCTGCCGGACCTGCCTGAACCACCTGCTGAGCACACCGGAACAACTTGCTCGACTCGCTGGAGCCACCTGCTGGACACCCCAAAATCACCAGCCAGCTATGCCAGAACCACTTGCCGTACACTCCGGAATCACCTGCTGGTTACACCAGAGCCACTTGGTGGACAATCCAGAATCACCTGCCGGACATGCCAGAACCACCTGTCACACATGCCGGAACCACGTGCCTGACACGCCGGAACCACCTCGCGGACAGACCGGAACCACCTACCAGACATGCCTGAACCACCTGCCGAGCATGCCGGAACCACCTGCCGGACACGCCAAAATCACCTGCGGGCTAGGCCAGAACCACTTGTAGGACTCTCCTGGAGCACCTGCCGGGCATGCGGGAACCACCTCTCAGACGTGCCAGAACCACGCGCGGCACATGACGGAACCCATTACCGGACAGACCGGAACCACCTGCCGGACACGCCAGAATCACCTGCCAAGAACACCGGAACCACCTGAACAGCTCGCCAGAAACACCTGCCGGACATGCCAAAATCACCTGCCGGCTACACCAGAACCTCTTGCCGGACACTCCGGAATCACCTGCCAGACATGAGGCAACCAAATGTCAGACGTGCCAGAACCACGTGCCAGAGACACCGGATGCAACTGCCGAGCATGCCGGAACCTCCTGCTCAACTCGCTGTAACCACCTGCCGGGGACGCCAAAATCACCTGTCAGCTAGGCCAGAACCACGTGGCGGACTCTATGGAATCACCCGCCGGGCATGCCGGAACCAGCTCTCAGACGTGCCAGAAGCACGTGCCGGACACGCCGGAACCACCTACTAGAGAGACCGGAACCACCTGCCAGACCCGCCTGAACCACCTGCTGAGTACGCTGGAACAACCTGCTCTACTCGCTGGAGCCACCTGCTGGACACGCCAAAATCACCTGATGGCTACGCCAGCACCACTCGGCAGACAAGCCAGAATCACCTGCAGGGTATGCCGGAACCACCTCTCAGACGTGCCAGAACCCCTTGTCGGACACTCCGGAATCACCTGTCAGGCATGCCGGAACCACCTCTCGAACGTGCCAGAATGACGTGCCAGAGACACCGGATGCACCTGCCGAGCACGCCGGAACCTCCTCTTCGACTCGCCGGAACCACCAGCCAGAGACGCCAAAATCCCCTGCCAGGTAGGCCAGAATCACATGGCGGACGCTCCGGAATCTCCCGCCGGGAAGGTAGGAACCACCTCTCAAACATACTGGAAGCACGTGCCGGACATGCCGGCACCACGTACTGGACAGACCAGAAACACCTGCCGGACCTGCCTGAACCACCTGCTGAGCACACCGGAACAACTTGCTCGACTCGCTGGAGCCACCTGCTGGACACCCCAAAATCACCAGCCAGCTATGCCAGAACCACTTGCCGTACACTCCGGAATCACCTGCTGGTTACACCAGAGCCACTTGGTGGACAATCCAGAATCACCTGCCGGACATGCCAGAACCACCTGTCACACATGCCGGAACCACGTGCCTGACACGCCGGAACCACCTCGCGGACAGACCGGAACCACCTACCAGACATGCCTGAACCACCTGCCGAGCATGCCGGAACCACCTGCCGGACACGCCAAAATCACCTGCGGGCTAGGCCAGAACCACTTGTAGGACTCTCCTGGAGCACCTGCCGGGCATGCGGGAACCACCTCTCAGACGTGCCAGAACCACGCGCGGCACCTGACGGAACCCATTACCGGACAGACCGGAACCACCTGCCGGACACGCCAGAATCACCTGCCAAGAACACCGGAACCACCTGAACAGCTCGCCAGAAACACCTGCCGGACATGCCAAAATCACCTGCCGGCTACACCAGAACCTCTTGCCGGACACTCCGGAATCACCTGCCAGACATGAGGCAACCAAATGTCAGACGTGCCAGAACCACGTGCCAGAGACACCGGATGCAACTGCCGAGCATGCCGGAACCTCCTGCTCAACTCGCTGTAACCACCTGCCGGGGACGCCAAAATCACCTGTCAGCTAGGCCAGAACCACGTGGCGGACTCTATGGAATCACCCGCCGGGCATGCCGGAACCAGCTCTCAGACGTGCCAGAAGCACGTGCCGGACACGCCGGAACCACCTACTAGAGAGACCGGAACCACCTGCCAGACCCGCCTGAACCACCTGCTGAGTACGCTGGAACAACCTGCTCTACTCGCTGGAGCCACCTGCTGGACACGCCAAAATCACCTGATGGCTACGCCAGCACCACTCGGCAGACAAGCCAGAATCACCTGCAGGGTATGCCGGAACCACCTCTCAGACGTGCCAGAACCCCTTGTCGGACACTCCGGAATCACCTGTCAGGCATGCCGGAACCACCTCTCGAACGTGCCAGAATGACGTGCCAGAGACACCGGATGCACCTGCCGAGCACGCCGGAACCTCCTCTTCGACTCGCCGGAACCACCAGCCAGAGACGCCAAAATCCCCTGCCAGGTAGGCCAGAATCACATGGCGGACGCTCCGGAATCTCCCGCCGGGAAGGTAGGAACCACCTCTCAAACATACTGGAAGCACGTGCCGGACATGCCGGCACCACGTACTGGACAGACCAGAAACACCTGCCGGACCTGCCTGAACCACCTGCTGAGCACACCGGAACAACTTGCTCGACTCGCTGGAGCCACCTGCTGGACACCCCAAAATCACCAGCCAGCTATGCCAGAACCACTTGCCGTACACTCCGGAATCACCTGCTGGTTACACCAGAGCCACTTGGTGGACAATCCAGAATCACCTGCCGGACATGCCAGAACCACCTGTCACACATGCCGGAACCACGTGCCTGACACGCCGGAACCACCTCGCGGACAGACCGGAACCACCTACCAGACATGCCTGAACCACCTGCCGAGCATGCCGGAACCACCTGCCGGACACGCCAAAATCACCTGCGGGCTAGGCCAGAACCACTTGTAGGACTCTCCTGGAGCACCTGCCGGGCATGCGGGAACCACCTCTCAGACGTGCCAGAACCACGCGCGGCACATGACGGAACCCATTACCGGACAGACCGGAACCACCTGCCGGACACGCCAGAATCACCTGCCAAGAACACCGGAACCACCTGAACAGCTCGCCAGAAACACCTGCCGGACATGCCAAAATCACCTGCCGGCTACACCAGAACCTCTTGCCGGACACTCCGGAATCACCTGCCAGACATGAGGCAACCAAATGTCAGACGTGCCAGAACCACGTGCCAGAGACACCGGATGCAACTGCCGAGCATGCCGGAACCTCCTGCTCAACTCGCTGTAACCACCTGCCGGGGACGCCAAAATCACCTGTCAGCTAGGCCAGAACCACGTGGCGGACTCTATGGAATCACCCGCCGGGCATGCCGGAACCAGCTCTCAGACGTGCCAGAAGCACGTGCCGGACACGCCGGAACCACCTACTAGAGAGACCGGAACCACCTGCCAGACCCGCCTGAACCACCTGCTGAGTACGCTGGAACAACCTGCTCTACTCGCTGGAGCCACCTGCTGGACACGCCAAAATCACCTGATGGCTACGCCAGCACCACTCGGCAGACAAGCCAGAATCACCTGCAGGGTATGCCGGAACCACCTCTCAGACGTGCCAGAACCCCTTGTCGGACACTCCGGAATCACCTGTCAGGCATGCCGGAACCACCTCTCGAACGTGCCAGAATGACGTGCCAGAGACACCGGATGCACCTGCCGAGCACGCCGGAACCTCCTCTTCGACTCGCCGGAACCACCAGCCAGAGACGCCAAAATCCCCTGCCAGGTAGGCCAGAATCACATGGCGGACGCTCCGGAATCTCCCGCCGGGAAGGTAGGAACCACCTCTCAAACATACTGGAAGCACGTGCCGGACATGCCGGCACCACGTACTGGACAGACCAGAAACACCTGCCGGACCTGCCTGAACCACCTGCTGAGCACACCGGAACAACTTGCTCGACTCGCTGGAGCCACCTGCTGGACACCCCAAAATCACCAGCCAGCTATGCCAGAACCACTTGCCGTACACTCCGGAATCACCTGCTGGTTACACCAGAGCCACTTGGTGGACAATCCAGAATCACCTGCCGGACATGCCAGAACCACCTGTCACACATGCCGGAACCACGTGCCTGACACGCCGGAACCACCTCGCGGACAGACCGGAACCACCTACCAGACATGCCTGAACCACCTGCCGAGCATGCCGGAACCACCTGCCGGACACGCCAAAATCACCTGCGGGCTAGGCCAGAACCACTTGTAGGACTCTCCTGGAGCACCTGCCGGGCATGCGGGAACCACCTCTCAGACGTGCCAGAACCACGCGCGGCACCTGACGGAACCCATTACCGGACAGACCGGAACCACCTGCCGGACACGCCAGAATCACCTGCCAAGAACACCGGAACCACCTGAACAGCTCGCCAGAAACACCTGCCGGACATGCCAAAATCACCTGCCGGCTACACCAGAACCTCTTGCCGGACACTCCGGAATCACCTGCCAGACATGAGGCAACCAAATGTCAGACGTGCCAGAACCACGTGCCAGAGACACCGGATGCAACTGCCGAGCATGCCGGAACCTCCTGCTCAACTCGCTGTAACCACCTGCCGGGGACGCCAAAATCACCTGTCAGCTAGGCCAGAACCACGTGGCGGACTCTATGGAATCACCCGCCGGGCATGCCGGAACCAGCTCTCAGACGTGCCAGAAGCACGTGCCGGACACGCCGGAACCACCTACTAGAGAGACCGGAACCACCTGCCAGACCCGCCTGAACCACCTGCTGAGTACGCTGGAACAACCTGCTCTACTCGCTGGAGCCACCTGCTGGACACGCCAAAATCACCTGATGGCTACGCCAGCACCACTCGGCAGACAAGCCAGAATCACCTGCAGGGTATGCCGGAACCACCTCTCAGACGTGCCAGAACCCCTTGTCGGACACTCCGGAATCACCTGTCAGGCATGCCGGAACCACCTCTCGAACGTGCCAGAATGACGTGCCAGAGACACCGGATGCACCTGCCGAGCACGCCGGAACCTCCTCTTCGACTCGCCGGAACCACCAGCCAGAGACGCCAAAATCCCCTGCCAGGTAGGCCAGAATCACATGGCGGACGCTCCGGAATCTCCCGCCGGGAAGGTAGGAACCACCTCTCAAACATACTGGAAGCACGTGCCGGACATGCCGGCACCACGTACTGGACAGACCAGAAACACCTGCCGGACCTGCCTGAACCACCTGCTGAGCACACCGGAACAACTTGCTCGACTCGCTGGAGCCACCTGCTGGACACCCCAAAATCACCAGCCAGCTATGCCAGAACCACTTGCCGTACACTCCGGAATCACCTGCTGGTTACACCAGAGCCACTTGGTGGACAATCCAGAATCACCTGCCGGACATGCCAGAACCACCTGTCACACATGCCGGAACCACGTGCCTGACACGCCGGAACCACCTCGCGGACAGACCGGAACCACCTACCAGACATGCCTGAACCACCTGCCGAGCATGCCGGAACCACCTGCCGGACACGCCAAAATCACCTGCGGGCTAGGCCAGAACCACTTGTAGGACTCTCCTGGAGCACCTGCCGGGCATGCGGGAACCACCTCTCAGACGTGCCAGAACCACGCGCGGCACCTGACGGAACCCATTACCGGACAGACCGGAACCACCTGCCGGACACGCCAGAATCACCTGCCAAGAACACCGGAACCACCTGAACAGCTCGCCAGAAACACCTGCCGGACATGCCAAAATCACCTGCCGGCTACACCAGAACCTCTTGCCGGACACTCCGGAATCACCTGCCAGACATGAGGCAACCAAATGTCAGACGTGCCAGAACCACGTGCCAGAGACACCGGATGCAACTGCCGAGCATGCCGGAACCTCCTGCTCAACTCGCTGTAACCACCTGCCGGGGACGCCAAAATCACCTGTCAGCTAGGCCAGAACCACGTGGCGGACTCTATGGAATCACCCGCCGGGCATGCCGGAACCAGCTCTCAGACGTGCCAGAAGCACGTGCCGGACACGCCGGAACCACCTACTAGAGAGACCGGAACCACCTGCCAGACCCGCCTGAACCACCTGCTGAGTACGCTGGAACAACCTGCTCTACTCGCTGGAGCCACCTGCTGGACACGCCAAAATCACCTGATGGCTACGCCAGCACCACTCGGCAGACAAGCCAGAATCACCTGCAGGGTATGCCGGAACCACCTCTCAGACGTGCCAGAACCCCTTGTCGGACACTCCGGAATCACCTGTCAGGCATGCCGGAACCACCTCTCGAACGTGCCAGAATGACGTGCCAGAGACACCGGATGCACCTGCCGAGCACGCCGGAACCTCCTCTTCGACTCGCCGGAACCACCAGCCAGAGACGCCAAAATCCCCTGCCAGGTAGGCCAGAATCACATGGCGGACGCTCCGGAATCTCCCGCCGGGAAGGTAGGAACCACCTCTCAAACATACTGGAAGCACGTGCCGGACATGCCGGCACCACGTACTGGACAGACCAGAAACACCTGCCGGACCTGCCTGAACCACCTGCTGAGCACACCGGAACAACTTGCTCGACTCGCTGGAGCCACCTGCTGGACACCCCAAAATCACCAGCCAGCTATGCCAGAACCACTTGCCGTACACTCCGGAATCACCTGCTGGTTACACCAGAGCCACTTGGTGGACAATCCAGAATCACCTGCCGGACATGCCAGAACCACCTGTCACACATGCCGGAACCACGTGCCTGACACGCCGGAACCACCTCGCGGACAGACCGGAACCACCTACCAGACATGCCTGAACCACCTGCCGAGCATGCCGGAACCACCTGCCGGACACGCCAAAATCACCTGCGGGCTAGGCCAGAACCACTTGTAGGACTCTCCTGGAGCACCTGCCGGGCATGCGGGAACCACCTCTCAGACGTGCCAGAACCACGCGCGGCACATGACGGAACCCATTACCGGACAGACCGGAACCACCTGCCGGACACGCCAGAATCACCTGCCAAGAACACCGGAACCACCTGAACAGCTCGCCAGAAACACCTGCCGGACATGCCAAAATCACCTGCCGGCTACACCAGAACCTCTTGCCGGACACTCCGGAATCACCTGCCAGACATGAGGCAACCAAATGTCAGACGTGCCAGAACCACGTGCCAGAGACACCGGATGCAACTGCCGAGCATGCCGGAACCTCCTGCTCAACTCGCTGTAACCACCTGCCGGGGACGCCAAAATCACCTGTCAGCTAGGCCAGAACCACGTGGCGGACTCTATGGAATCACCCGCCGGGCATGCCGGAACCAGCTCTCAGACGTGCCAGAAGCACGTGCCGGACACGCCGGAACCACCTACTAGAGAGACCGGAACCACCTGCCAGACCCGCCTGAACCACCTGCTGAGTACGCTGGAACAACCTGCTCTACTCGCTGGAGCCACCTGCTGGACACGCCAAAATCACCTGATGGCTACGCCAGCACCACTCGGCAGACAAGCCAGAATCACCTGCAGGGTATGCCGGAACCACCTCTCAGACGTGCCAGAACCCCTTGTCGGACACTCCGGAATCACCTGTCAGGCATGCCGGAACCACCTCTCGAACGTGCCAGAATGACGTGCCAGAGACACCGGATGCACCTGCCGAGCACGCCGGAACCTCCTCTTCGACTCGCCGGAACCACCAGCCAGAGACGCCAAAATCCCCTGCCAGGTAGGCCAGAATCACATGGCGGACGCTCCGGAATCTCCCGCCGGGAAGGTAGGAACCACCTCTCAAACATACTGGAAGCACGTGCCGGACATGCCGGCACCACGTACTGGACAGACCAGAAACACCTGCCGGACCTGCCTGAACCACCTGCTGAGCACACCGGAACAACTTGCTCGACTCGCTGGAGCCACCTGCTGGACACCCCAAAATCACCAGCCAGCTATGCCAGAACCACTTGCCGTACACTCCGGAATCACCTGCTGGTTACACCAGAGCCACTTGGTGGACAATCCAGAATCACCTGCCGGACATGCCAGAACCACCTGTCACACATGCCGGAACCACGTGCCTGACACGCCGGAACCACCTCGCGGACAGACCGGAACCACCTACCAGACATGCCTGAACCACCTGCCGAGCATGCCGGAACCACCTGCCGGACACGCCAAAATCACCTGCGGGCTAGGCCAGAACCACTTGTAGGACTCTCCTGGAGCACCTGCCGGGCATGCGGGAACCACCTCTCAGACGTGCCAGAACCACGCGCGGCACATGACGGAACCCATTACCGGACAGACCGGAACCACCTGCCGGACACGCCAGAATCACCTGCCAAGAACACCGGAACCACCTGAACAGCTCGCCAGAAACACCTGCCGGACATGCCAAAATCACCTGCCGGCTACACCAGAACCTCTTGCCGGACACTCCGGAATCACCTGCCAGACATGAGGCAACCAAATGTCAGACGTGCCAGAACCACGTGCCAGAGACACCGGATGCAACTGCCGAGCATGCCGGAACCTCCTGCTCAACTCGCTGTAACCACCTGCCGGGGACGCCAAAATCACCTGTCAGCTAGGCCAGAACCACGTGGCGGACTCTATGGAATCACCCGCCGGGCATGCCGGAACCAGCTCTCAGACGTGCCAGAAGCACGTGCCGGACACGCCGGAACCACCTACTAGAGAGACCGGAACCACCTGCCAGACCCGCCTGAACCACCTGCTGAGTACGCTGGAACAACCTGCTCTACTCGCTGGAGCCACCTGCTGGACACGCCAAAATCACCTGATGGCTACGCCAGCACCACTCGGCAGACAAGCCAGAATCACCTGCAGGGTATGCCGGAACCACCTCTCAGACGTGCCAGAACCCCTTGTCGGACACTCCGGAATCACCTGTCAGGCATGCCGGAACCACCTCTCGAACGTGCCAGAATGACGTGCCAGAGACACCGGATGCACCTGCCGAGCACGCCGGAACCTCCTCTTCGACTCGCCGGAACCACCAGCCAGAGACGCCAAAATCCCCTGCCAGGTAGGCCAGAATCACATGGCGGACGCTCCGGAATCTCCCGCCGGGAAGGTAGGAACCACCTCTCAAACATACTGGAAGCACGTGCCGGACATGCCGGCACCACGTACTGGACAGACCAGAAACACCTGCCGGACCTGCCTGAACCACCTGCTGAGCACACCGGAACAACTTGCTCGACTCGCTGGAGCCACCTGCTGGACACCCCAAAATCACCAGCCAGCTATGCCAGAACCACTTGCCGTACACTCCGGAATCACCTGCTGGTTACACCAGAGCCACTTGGTGGACAATCCAGAATCACCTGCCGGACATGCCAGAACCACCTGTCACACATGCCGGAACCACGTGCCTGACACGCCGGAACCACCTCGCGGACAGACCGGAACCACCTACCAGACATGCCTGAACCACCTGCCGAGCATGCCGGAACCACCTGCCGGACACGCCAAAATCACCTGCGGGCTAGGCCAGAACCACTTGTAGGACTCTCCTGGAGCACCTGCCGGGCATGCGGGAACCACCTCTCAGACGTGCCAGAACCACGCGCGGCACCTGACGGAACCCATTACCGGACAGACCGGAACCACCTGCCGGACACGCCAGAATCACCTGCCAAGAACACCGGAACCACCTGAACAGCTCGCCAGAAACACCTGCCGGACATGCCAAAATCACCTGCCGGCTACACCAGAACCTCTTGCCGGACACTCCGGAATCACCTGCCAGACATGAGGCAACCAAATGTCAGACGTGCCAGAACCACGTGCCAGAGACACCGGATGCAACTGCCGAGCATGCCGGAACCTCCTGCTCAACTCGCTGTAACCACCTGCCGGGGACGCCAAAATCACCTGTCAGCTAGGCCAGAACCACGTGGCGGACTCTATGGAATCACCCGCCGGGCATGCCGGAACCAGCTCTCAGACGTGCCAGAAGCACGTGCCGGACACGCCGGAACCACCTACTAGAGAGACCGGAACCACCTGCCAGACCCGCCTGAACCACCTGCTGAGTACGCTGGAACAACCTGCTCTACTCGCTGGAGCCACCTGCTGGACACGCCAAAATCACCTGATGGCTACGCCAGCACCACTCGGCAGACAAGCCAGAATCACCTGCAGGGTATGCCGGAACCACCTCTCAGACGTGCCAGAACCCCTTGTCGGACACTCCGGAATCACCTGTCAGGCATGCCGGAACCACCTCTCGAACGTGCCAGAATGACGTGCCAGAGACACCGGATGCACCTGCCGAGCACGCCGGAACCTCCTCTTCGACTCGCCGGAACCACCAGCCAGAGACGCCAAAATCCCCTGCCAGGTAGGCCAGAATCACATGGCGGACGCTCCGGAATCTCCCGCCGGGAAGGTAGGAACCACCTCTCAAACATACTGGAAGCACGTGCCGGACATGCCGGCACCACGTACTGGACAGACCAGAAACACCTGCCGGACCTGCCTGAACCACCTGCTGAGCACACCGGAACAACTTGCTCGACTCGCTGGAGCCACCTGCTGGACACCCCAAAATCACCAGCCAGCTATGCCAGAACCACTTGCCGTACACTCCGGAATCACCTGCTGGTTACACCAGAGCCACTTGGTGGACAATCCAGAATCACCTGCCGGACATGCCAGAACCACCTGTCACACATGCCGGAACCACGTGCCTGACACGCCGGAACCACCTCGCGGACAGACCGGAACCACCTACCAGACATGCCTGAACCACCTGCCGAGCATGCCGGAACCACCTGCCGGACACGCCAAAATCACCTGCGGGCTAGGCCAGAACCACTTGTAGGACTCTCCTGGAGCACCTGCCGGGCATGCGGGAACCACCTCTCAGACGTGCCAGAACCACGCGCGGCACATGACGGAACCCATTACCGGACAGACCGGAACCACCTGCCGGACACGCCAGAATCACCTGCCAAGAACACCGGAACCACCTGAACAGCTCGCCAGAAACACCTGCCGGACATGCCAAAATCACCTGCCGGCTACACCAGAACCTCTTGCCGGACACTCCGGAATCACCTGCCAGACATGAGGCAACCAAATGTCAGACGTGCCAGAACCACGTGCCAGAGACACCGGATGCAACTGCCGAGCATGCCGGAACCTCCTGCTCAACTCGCTGTAACCACCTGCCGGGGACGCCAAAATCACCTGTCAGCTAGGCCAGAACCACGTGGCGGACTCTATGGAATCACCCGCCGGGCATGCCGGAACCAGCTCTCAGACGTGCCAGAAGCACGTGCCGGACACGCCGGAACCACCTACTAGAGAGACCGGAACCACCTGCCAGACCCGCCTGAACCACCTGCTGAGTACGCTGGAACAACCTGCTCTACTCGCTGGAGCCACCTGCTGGACACGCCAAAATCACCTGATGGCTACGCCAGCACCACTCGGCAGACAAGCCAGAATCACCTGCAGGGTATGCCGGAACCACCTCTCAGACGTGCCAGAACCCCTTGTCGGACACTCCGGAATCACCTGTCAGGCATGCCGGAACCACCTCTCGAACGTGCCAGAATGACGTGCCAGAGACACCGGATGCACCTGCCGAGCACGCCGGAACCTCCTCTTCGACTCGCCGGAACCACCAGCCAGAGACGCCAAAATCCCCTGCCAGGTAGGCCAGAATCACATGGCGGACGCTCCGGAATCTCCCGCCGGGAAGGTAGGAACCACCTCTCAAACATACTGGAAGCACGTGCCGGACATGCCGGCACCACGTACTGGACAGACCAGAAACACCTGCCGGACCTGCCTGAACCACCTGCTGAGCACACCGGAACAACTTGCTCGACTCGCTGGAGCCACCTGCTGGACACCCCAAAATCACCAGCCAGCTATGCCAGAACCACTTGCCGTACACTCCGGAATCACCTGCTGGTTACACCAGAGCCACTTGGTGGACAATCCAGAATCACCTGCCGGACATGCCAGAACCACCTGTCACACATGCCGGAACCACGTGCCTGACACGCCGGAACCACCTCGCGGACAGACCGGAACCACCTACCAGACATGCCTGAACCACCTGCCGAGCATGCCGGAACCACCTGCCGGACACGCCAAAATCACCTGCGGGCTAGGCCAGAACCACTTGTAGGACTCTCCTGGAGCACCTGCCGGGCATGCGGGAACCACCTCTCAGACGTGCCAGAACCACGCGCGGCACCTGACGGAACCCATTACCGGACAGACCGGAACCACCTGCCGGACACGCCAGAATCACCTGCCAAGAACACCGGAACCACCTGAACAGCTCGCCAGAAACACCTGCCGGACATGCCAAAATCACCTGCCGGCTACACCAGAACCTCTTGCCGGACACTCCGGAATCACCTGCCAGACATGAGGCAACCAAATGTCAGACGTGCCAGAACCACGTGCCAGAGACACCGGATGCAACTGCCGAGCATGCCGGAACCTCCTGCTCAACTCGCTGTAACCACCTGCCGGGGACGCCAAAATCACCTGTCAGCTAGGCCAGAACCACGTGGCGGACTCTATGGAATCACCCGCCGGGCATGCCGGAACCAGCTCTCAGACGTGCCAGAAGCACGTGCCGGACACGCCGGAACCACCTACTAGAGAGACCGGAACCACCTGCCAGACCCGCCTGAACCACCTGCTGAGTACGCTGGAACAACCTGCTCTACTCGCTGGAGCCACCTGCTGGACACGCCAAAATCACCTGATGGCTACGCCAGCACCACTCGGCAGACAAGCCAGAATCACCTGCAGGGTATGCCGGAACCACCTCTCAGACGTGCCAGAACCCCTTGTCGGACACTCCGGAATCACCTGTCAGGCATGCCGGAACCACCTCTCGAACGTGCCAGAATGACGTGCCAGAGACACCGGATGCACCTGCCGAGCACGCCGGAACCTCCTCTTCGACTCGCCGGAACCACCAGCCAGAGACGCCAAAATCCCCTGCCAGGTAGGCCAGAATCACATGGCGGACGCTCCGGAATCTCCCGCCGGGAAGGTAGGAACCACCTCTCAAACATACTGGAAGCACGTGCCGGACATGCCGGCACCACGTACTGGACAGACCAGAAACACCTGCCGGACCTGCCTGAACCACCTGCTGAGCACACCGGAACAACTTGCTCGACTCGCTGGAGCCACCTGCTGGACACCCCAAAATCACCAGCCAGCTATGCCAGAACCACTTGCCGTACACTCCGGAATCACCTGCTGGTTACACCAGAGCCACTTGGTGGACAATCCAGAATCACCTGCCGGACATGCCAGAACCACCTGTCACACATGCCGGAACCACGTGCCTGACACGCCGGAACCACCTCGCGGACAGACCGGAACCACCTACCAGACATGCCTGAACCACCTGCCGAGCATGCCGGAACCACCTGCCGGACACGCCAAAATCACCTGCGGGCTAGGCCAGAACCACTTGTAGGACTCTCCTGGAGCACCTGCCGGGCATGCGGGAACCACCTCTCAGACGTGCCAGAACCACGCGCGGCACCTGACGGAACCCATTACCGGACAGACCGGAACCACCTGCCGGACACGCCAGAATCACCTGCCAAGAACACCGGAACCACCTGAACAGCTCGCCAGAAACACCTGCCGGACATGCCAAAATCACCTGCCGGCTACACCAGAACCTCTTGCCGGACACTCCGGAATCACCTGCCAGACATGAGGCAACCAAATGTCAGACGTGCCAGAACCACGTGCCAGAGACACCGGATGCAACTGCCGAGCATGCCGGAACCTCCTGCTCAACTCGCTGTAACCACCTGCCGGGGACGCCAAAATCACCTGTCAGCTAGGCCAGAACCACGTGGCGGACTCTATGGAATCACCCGCCGGGCATGCCGGAACCAGCTCTCAGACGTGCCAGAAGCACGTGCCGGACACGCCGGAACCACCTACTAGAGAGACCGGAACCACCTGCCAGACCCGCCTGAACCACCTGCTGAGTACGCTGGAACAACCTGCTCTACTCGCTGGAGCCACCTGCTGGACACGCCAAAATCACCTGATGGCTACGCCAGCACCACTCGGCAGACAAGCCAGAATCACCTGCAGGGTATGCCGGAACCACCTCTCAGACGTGCCAGAACCCCTTGTCGGACACTCCGGAATCACCTGTCAGGCATGCCGGAACCACCTCTCGAACGTGCCAGAATGACGTGCCAGAGACACCGGATGCACCTGCCGAGCACGCCGGAACCTCCTCTTCGACTCGCCGGAACCACCAGCCAGAGACGCCAAAATCCCCTGCCAGGTAGGCCAGAATCACATGGCGGACGCTCCGGAATCTCCCGCCGGGAAGGTAGGAACCACCTCTCAAACATACTGGAAGCACGTGCCGGACATGCCGGCACCACGTACTGGACAGACCAGAAACACCTGCCGGACCTGCCTGAACCACCTGCTGAGCACACCGGAACAACTTGCTCGACTCGCTGGAGCCACCTGCTGGACACCCCAAAATCACCAGCCAGCTATGCCAGAACCACTTGCCGTACACTCCGGAATCACCTGCTGGTTACACCAGAGCCACTTGGTGGACAATCCAGAATCACCTGCCGGACATGCCAGAACCACCTGTCACACATGCCGGAACCACGTGCCTGACACGCCGGAACCACCTCGCGGACAGACCGGAACCACCTACCAGACATGCCTGAACCACCTGCCGAGCATGCCGGAACCACCTGCCGGACACGCCAAAATCACCTGCGGGCTAGGCCAGAACCACTTGTAGGACTCTCCTGGAGCACCTGCCGGGCATGCGGGAACCACCTCTCAGACGTGCCAGAACCACGCGCGGCACCTGACGGAACCCATTACCGGACAGACCGGAACCACCTGCCGGACACGCCAGAATCACCTGCCAAGAACACCGGAACCACCTGAACAGCTCGCCAGAAACACCTGCCGGACATGCCAAAATCACCTGCCGGCTACACCAGAACCTCTTGCCGGACACTCCGGAATCACCTGCCAGACATGAGGCAACCAAATGTCAGACGTGCCAGAACCACGTGCCAGAGACACCGGATGCAACTGCCGAGCATGCCGGAACCTCCTGCTCAACTCGCTGTAACCACCTGCCGGGGACGCCAAAATCACCTGTCAGCTAGGCCAGAACCACGTGGCGGACTCTATGGAATCACCCGCCGGGCATGCCGGAACCAGCTCTCAGACGTGCCAGAAGCACGTGCCGGACACGCCGGAACCACCTACTAGAGAGACCGGAACCACCTGCCAGACCCGCCTGAACCACCTGCTGAGTACGCTGGAACAACCTGCTCTACTCGCTGGAGCCACCTGCTGGACACGCCAAAATCACCTGATGGCTACGCCAGCACCACTCGGCAGACAAGCCAGAATCACCTGCAGGGTATGCCGGAACCACCTCTCAGACGTGCCAGAACCCCTTGTCGGACACTCCGGAATCACCTGTCAGGCATGCCGGAACCACCTCTCGAACGTGCCAGAATGACGTGCCAGAGACACCGGATGCACCTGCCGAGCACGCCGGAACCTCCTCTTCGACTCGCCGGAACCACCAGCCAGAGACGCCAAAATCCCCTGCCAGGTAGGCCAGAATCACATGGCGGACGCTCCGGAATCTCCCGCCGGGAAGGTAGGAACCACCTCTCAAACATACTGGAAGCACGTGCCGGACATGCCGGCACCACGTACTGGACAGACCAGAAACACCTGCCGGACCTGCCTGAACCACCTGCTGAGCACACCGGAACAACTTGCTCGACTCGCTGGAGCCACCTGCTGGACACCCCAAAATCACCAGCCAGCTATGCCAGAACCACTTGCCGTACACTCCGGAATCACCTGCTGGTTACACCAGAGCCACTTGGTGGACAATCCAGAATCACCTGCCGGACATGCCAGAACCACCTGTCACACATGCCGGAACCACGTGCCTGACACGCCGGAACCACCTCGCGGACAGACCGGAACCACCTACCAGACATGCCTGAACCACCTGCCGAGCATGCCGGAACCACCTGCCGGACACGCCAAAATCACCTGCGGGCTAGGCCAGAACCACTTGTAGGACTCTCCTGGAGCACCTGCCGGGCATGCGGGAACCACCTCTCAGACGTGCCAGAACCACGCGCGGCACCTGACGGAACCCATTACCGGACAGACCGGAACCACCTGCCGGACACGCCAGAATCACCTGCCAAGAACACCGGAACCACCTGAACAGCTCGCCAGAAACACCTGCCGGACATGCCAAAATCACCTGCCGGCTACACCAGAACCTCTTGCCGGACACTCCGGAATCACCTGCCAGACATGAGGCAACCAAATGTCAGACGTGCCAGAACCACGTGCCAGAGACACCGGATGCAACTGCCGAGCATGCCGGAACCTCCTGCTCAACTCGCTGTAACCACCTGCCGGGGACGCCAAAATCACCTGTCAGCTAGGCCAGAACCACGTGGCGGACTCTATGGAATCACCCGCCGGGCATGCCGGAACCAGCTCTCAGACGTGCCAGAAGCACGTGCCGGACACGCCGGAACCACCTACTAGAGAGACCGGAACCACCTGCCAGACCCGCCTGAACCACCTGCTGAGTACGCTGGAACAACCTGCTCTACTCGCTGGAGCCACCTGCTGGACACGCCAAAATCACCTGATGGCTACGCCAGCACCACTCGGCAGACAAGCCAGAATCACCTGCAGGGTATGCCGGAACCACCTCTCAGACGTGCCAGAACCCCTTGTCGGACACTCCGGAATCACCTGTCAGGCATGCCGGAACCACCTCTCGAACGTGCCAGAATGACGTGCCAGAGACACCGGATGCACCTGCCGAGCACGCCGGAACCTCCTCTTCGACTCGCCGGAACCACCAGCCAGAGACGCCAAAATCCCCTGCCAGGTAGGCCAGAATCACATGGCGGACGCTCCGGAATCTCCCGCCGGGAAGGTAGGAACCACCTCTCAAACATACTGGAAGCACGTGCCGGACATGCCGGCACCACGTACTGGACAGACCAGAAACACCTGCCGGACCTGCCTGAACCACCTGCTGAGCACACCGGAACAACTTGCTCGACTCGCTGGAGCCACCTGCTGGACACCCCAAAATCACCAGCCAGCTATGCCAGAACCACTTGCCGTACACTCCGGAATCACCTGCTGGTTACACCAGAGCCACTTGGTGGACAATCCAGAATCACCTGCCGGACATGCCAGAACCACCTGTCACACATGCCGGAACCACGTGCCTGACACGCCGGAACCACCTCGCGGACAGACCGGAACCACCTACCAGACATGCCTGAACCACCTGCCGAGCATGCCGGAACCACCTGCCGGACACGCCAAAATCACCTGCGGGCTAGGCCAGAACCACTTGTAGGACTCTCCTGGAGCACCTGCCGGGCATGCGGGAACCACCTCTCAGACGTGCCAGAACCACGCGCGGCACCTGACGGAACCCATTACCGGACAGACCGGAACCACCTGCCGGACACGCCAGAATCACCTGCCAAGAACACCGGAACCACCTGAACAGCTCGCCAGAAACACCTGCCGGACATGCCAAAATCACCTGCCGGCTACACCAGAACCTCTTGCCGGACACTCCGGAATCACCTGCCAGACATGAGGCAACCAAATGTCAGACGTGCCAGAACCACGTGCCAGAGACACCGGATGCAACTGCCGAGCATGCCGGAACCTCCTGCTCAACTCGCTGTAACCACCTGCCGGGGACGCCAAAATCACCTGTCAGCTAGGCCAGAACCACGTGGCGGACTCTATGGAATCACCCGCCGGGCATGCCGGAACCAGCTCTCAGACGTGCCAGAAGCACGTGCCGGACACGCCGGAACCACCTACTAGAGAGACCGGAACCACCTGCCAGACCCGCCTGAACCACCTGCTGAGTACGCTGGAACAACCTGCTCTACTCGCTGGAGCCACCTGCTGGACACGCCAAAATCACCTGATGGCTACGCCAGCACCACTCGGCAGACAAGCCAGAATCACCTGCAGGGTATGCCGGAACCACCTCTCAGACGTGCCAGAACCCCTTGTCGGACACTCCGGAATCACCTGTCAGGCATGCCGGAACCACCTCTCGAACGTGCCAGAATGACGTGCCAGAGACACCGGATGCACCTGCCGAGCACGCCGGAACCTCCTCTTCGACTCGCCGGAACCACCAGCCAGAGACGCCAAAATCCCCTGCCAGGTAGGCCAGAATCACATGGCGGACGCTCCGGAATCTCCCGCCGGGAAGGTAGGAACCACCTCTCAAACATACTGGAAGCACGTGCCGGACATGCCGGCACCACGTACTGGACAGACCAGAAACACCTGCCGGACCTGCCTGAACCACCTGCTGAGCACACCGGAACAACTTGCTCGACTCGCTGGAGCCACCTGCTGGACACCCCAAAATCACCAGCCAGCTATGCCAGAACCACTTGCCGTACACTCCGGAATCACCTGCTGGTTACACCAGAGCCACTTGGTGGACAATCCAGAATCACCTGCCGGACATGCCAGAACCACCTGTCACACATGCCGGAACCACGTGCCTGACACGCCGGAACCACCTCGCGGACAGACCGGAACCACCTACCAGACATGCCTGAACCACCTGCCGAGCATGCCGGAACCACCTGCCGGACACGCCAAAATCACCTGCGGGCTAGGCCAGAACCACTTGTAGGACTCTCCTGGAGCACCTGCCGGGCATGCGGGAACCACCTCTCAGACGTGCCAGAACCACGCGCGGCACCTGACGGAACCCATTACCGGACAGACCGGAACCACCTGCCGGACACGCCAGAATCACCTGCCAAGAACACCGGAACCACCTGAACAGCTCGCCAGAAACACCTGCCGGACATGCCAAAATCACCTGCCGGCTACACCAGAACCTCTTGCCGGACACTCCGGAATCACCTGCCAGACATGAGGCAACCAAATGTCAGACGTGCCAGAACCACGTGCCAGAGACACCGGATGCAACTGCCGAGCATGCCGGAACCTCCTGCTCAACTCGCTGTAACCACCTGCCGGGGACGCCAAAATCACCTGTCAGCTAGGCCAGAACCACGTGGCGGACTCTATGGAATCACCCGCCGGGCATGCCGGAACCAGCTCTCAGACGTGCCAGAAGCACGTGCCGGACACGCCGGAACCACCTACTAGAGAGACCGGAACCACCTGCCAGACCCGCCTGAACCACCTGCTGAGTACGCTGGAACAACCTGCTCTACTCGCTGGAGCCACCTGCTGGACACGCCAAAATCACCTGATGGCTACGCCAGCACCACTCGGCAGACAAGCCAGAATCACCTGCAGGGTATGCCGGAACCACCTCTCAGACGTGCCAGAACCCCTTGTCGGACACTCCGGAATCACCTGTCAGGCATGCCGGAACCACCTCTCGAACGTGCCAGAATGACGTGCCAGAGACACCGGATGCACCTGCCGAGCACGCCGGAACCTCCTCTTCGACTCGCCGGAACCACCAGCCAGAGACGCCAAAATCCCCTGCCAGGTAGGCCAGAATCACATGGCGGACGCTCCGGAATCTCCCGCCGGGAAGGTAGGAACCACCTCTCAAACATACTGGAAGCACGTGCCGGACATGCCGGCACCACGTACTGGACAGACCAGAAACACCTGCCGGACCTGCCTGAACCACCTGCTGAGCACACCGGAACAACTTGCTCGACTCGCTGGAGCCACCTGCTGGACACCCCAAAATCACCAGCCAGCTATGCCAGAACCACTTGCCGTACACTCCGGAATCACCTGCTGGTTACACCAGAGCCACTTGGTGGACAATCCAGAATCACCTGCCGGACATGCCAGAACCACCTGTCACACATGCCGGAACCACGTGCCTGACACGCCGGAACCACCTCGCGGACAGACCGGAACCACCTACCAGACATGCCTGAACCACCTGCCGAGCATGCCGGAACCACCTGCCGGACACGCCAAAATCACCTGCGGGCTAGGCCAGAACCACTTGTAGGACTCTCCTGGAGCACCTGCCGGGCATGTGGGAACCACCTCTCAGACGTGCCAGAACCACGCGCGGCACATGACGGAACCCATTACCGGACAGACCGGAACCACCTGCCGGACACGCCAGAATCACCTGCCAAGAACACCGGAACCACCTGAACAGCTCGCCAGAAACACCTGCCGGACATGCCAAAATCACCTGCCGGCTACACCAGAACCTCTTGCCGGACACTCCGGAATCACCTGCCAGACATGAGGCAACCAAATGTCAGACGTGCCAGAACCACGTGCCAGAGACACCGGATGCAACTGCCGAGCATGCCGGAACCTCCTGCTCAACTCGCTGTAACCACCTGCCGGGGACGCCAAAATCACCTGTCAGCTAGGCCAGAACCACGTGGCGGACTCTATGGAATCACCCGCCGGGCATGCCGGAACCAGCTCTCAGACGTGCCAGAAGCACGTGCCGGACACGCCGGAACCACCTACTAGAGAGACCGGAACCACCTGCCAGACCCGCCTGAACCACCTGCTGAGTACGCTGGAACAACCTGCTCTACTCGCTGGAGCCACCTGCTGGACACGCCAAAATCACCTGATGGCTACGCCAGCACCACTCGGCAGACAAGCCAGAATCACCTGCAGGGTATGCCGGAACCACCTCTCAGACGTGCCAGAACCCCTTGTCGGACACTCCGGAATCACCTGTCAGGCATGCCGGAACCACCTCTCGAACGTGCCAGAATGACGTGCCAGAGACACCGGATGCACCTGCCGAGCACGCCGGAACCTCCTCTTCGACTCGCCGGAACCACCAGCCAGAGACGCCAAAATCCCCTGCCAGGTAGGCCAGAATCACATGGCGGACGCTCCGGAATCTCCCGCCGGGAAGGTAGGAACCACCTCTCAAACATACTGGAAGCACGTGCCGGACATGCCGGCACCACGTACTGGACAGACCAGAAACACCTGCCGGACCTGCCTGAACCACCTGCTGAGCACACCGGAACAACTTGCTCGACTCGCTGGAGCCACCTGCTGGACACCCCAAAATCACCAGCCAGCTATGCCAGAACCACTTGCCGTACACTCCGGAATCACCTGCTGGTTACACCAGAGCCACTTGGTGGACAATCCAGAATCACCTGCCGGACATGCCAGAACCACCTGTCACACATGCCGGAACCACGTGCCTGACACGCCGGAACCACCTCGCGGACAGACCGGAACCACCTACCAGACATGCCGGAACCACCTGCCAGACACGCCAAAATCACCTGCGGGCTAGGCCAGAACCACTTGTAGGACTCTCCTGGAGCACCTGCCGGGCATGCGGGAACCACCTCTCAGACGTGCCAGAACCACGTGCGGCACATGACGGAACCCATTACCGGACAGACCGGAACCACCTGCCGGACACGCCAGAATCACCTGCCAAGAACACCGGAACCACCTGAACAGCTCGCCAGAAACACCTGCCGGACATGCCAAAATCACCTGCCGGCTACACCAGAACCTCTTGCCGGACACTCCGGAATCACCTGCCAGACATGATGCAACCAAATGTCAGACGTGCCAGAACCACGTGCCAGAGACACCGGATGCAACTGCCGAGCATGCCGGAACCTCCTGCTCAACTCGCTGTAACCACCTGCCGGGGACGCCAAAATCACCTGTCAGCTAGGCCAGAACCACGTGGCGGACTCTATGGAATCACCCGCCGGGCATGCCGGAACCAGCTCTCAGACGTGCCAGAAGCACGTGCCGGACACGCCGGAACCACCTACTAGAGAGACCGGAACCACCTGCCAGACCCGCCTGAACCACCTGCTGAGTACGCTGGAACAACCTGCTCTACTCGCTGGAGCCACCTGCTGGACACGCCAAAATCACCTGATGGCTACGCCAGCACCACTCGGCAGACAAGCCAGAATCACCTGCAGGGTATGCCGGAACCACCTCTCAGACGTGCCAGAACCCCTTGTCGGACACTCCGGAATCACCTGTCAGGCATGCCGGAACCACCTCTCGAACGTGCCAGAATGACGTGCCAGAGACACCGGATGCACCTGCCAAGCACGCCGGAACCTCCTCTTCGACTCGCCGGAACCACCAGCCAGAGACGCCAAAATCCCCTGCCAGGTAGGCCAGAATCACATGGCGGACGCTCCGGAATCTCCCGCCGGGAAGGTAGGAACCACCTCTCAAACATACTGGAAGCACGTGCCGGACATGCCGGCACCACGTACTGGACAGACCAGAAACACCTGCCGGACCTGCCTGAACCACCTGCTGAGCACACCGGAACAACTTGCTCGACTCGCTGGAGCCACCTGCTGGACACCCCAAAATCACCAGCCAGCTATGCCAGAACCACTTGCCGTACACTCCGGAATCACCTGCTGGTTACACCAGAGCCACTTGGTGGACAATCCAGAATCACCTGCCGGACATGCCAGAACCACCTGTCACACATGCCGGAACCACGTGCCTGACACGCCGGAACCACCTCGCGGACAGACCGGAACCACCTACCAGACATGCCTGAACCACCTGCCGAGCATGCCGGAACCACCTGCCGGACACGCCAAAATCACCTGCGGGCTAGGCCAGAACCACTTGTAGGACTCTCCTGGAGCACCTGCCGGGCATGCGGGAACCACCTCTCAGACGTGCCAGAACCACGCGCGGCACATGACGGAACCCATTACCGGACAGACCGGAACCACCTGCCGGACACGCCAGAATCACCTGCCAAGAACACCGGAACCACCTGAACAGCTCGCCAGAAACACCTGCCGGACATGCCAAAATCACCTGCCGGCTACACCAGAACCTCTTGCCGGACACTCCGGAATCACCTGCCAGACATGATGCAACCAAATGTCAGACGTGCCAGAACCACATGCCAGAGACACCGGATGCAACTGCCGAGCATGCCGGAACCTCCTGCTCAACTCGCTGTAACCACCTGCCGGGGACGCCAAAATCACCTGTCAGCTAGGCCAGAACCACGTGGCGGACTCTATGGAATCACCCGCCGGGCATGCCGGAACCAGCTCTCAGACGTGCCAGAAGCACGTGCCGGACACGCCGGAACCACCTACTAGAGAGACCGGAACCACCTGCCAGACCCGCCTGAACCACCTGCTGAGTACGCTGGAACAACCTGCTCTACTCGCTGGAGCCACCTGCTGGACACGCCAAAATCACCTGATGGCTACGCCAGCACCACTCGGCAGACAAGCCAGAATCACCTGCAGGGTATGCCGGAACCACCTCTCAGACGTGCCAGAACCCCTTGTCGGACACTCCGGAATCACCTGTCAGGCATGCCGGAACCACCTCTCGAACGTGCCAGAATGACGTGCCAGAGACACCGGATGCACCTGCCGAGCACGCCGGAACCTCCTCTTCGACTCGCCGGAACCACCAGCCAGAGACGCCAAAATCCCCTGCCAGGTAGGCCAGAATCACATGGCGGACGCTCCGGAATCT
The DNA here is from genome assembly GCF_041296235.1 of Equus asinus. Taxonomy (NCBI): domain Eukaryota; kingdom Metazoa; phylum Chordata; class Mammalia; order Perissodactyla; family Equidae; genus Equus; species Equus asinus. Next base: position 89,761 of record NW_027225453.1, on the reverse strand, counting down.
CCCGCCGGGAAGGTAGGAACCACCTCTCAAACATACTGGAAGCACGTGCCGGACATGCCGGCACCACGTACTGGACAGACCAGAAACACCTGCCGGACCTGCCTGAACCACCTGCTGAGCACACCGGAACAACTTGCTCGACTCGCTGGAGCCACCTGCTGGACACCCCAAAATCACCAGCCAGCTATGCCAGAACCACTTGCCGTACACTCCGGAATCACCTGCTGGTTACACCAGAGCCACTTGGTGGACAATCCAGAATCACCTGCCGGACATGCCAGAACCACCTGTCACACATGCCGGAACCACGTGCCTGACACGCCGGAACCACCTCGCGGACAGACCGGAACCACCTACCAGACATGCCGGAACCACCTGCCGGACACGCCAAAATCACCTGCGGGCTAGGCCAGAACCACTTGTAGGACTCTCCTGGAGCACCTGCCGGGCATGCGGGAACCACCTCTCAGACGTGCCAGAACCACGTGCGGCACATGACGGAACCCATTACCGGACAGACCGGAACCACCTGCCGGACACGCCAGAATCACCTGCCAAGAACACCGGAACCACCTGAACAGCTCGCCAGAAACACCTGCCGGACATGCCAAAATCACCTGCCGGCTACACCAGAACCTCTTGCCGGACACTCCGGAATCACCTGCCAGACATGATGCAACCAAATGTCAGACGTGCCAGAACCACGTGCCAGAGACACCGGATGCAACTGCCGAGCATGCCGGAACCTCCTGCTCAACTCGCTGTAACCACCTGCCGGGGACGCCAAAATCACCTGTCAGCTAGGCCAGAACCACGTGGCGGACTCTATGGAATCACCCGCCGGGCATGCCGGAACCAGCTCTCAGACGTGCCAGAAGCACGTGCCGGACACGCCGGAACCACCTACTAGAGAGACCGGAACCACCTGCCAGACCCGCCTGAACCACCTGCTGAGTACGCTGGAACAACCTGCTCTACTCGCTGGAGCCACCTGCTGGACACGCCAAAATCACCTGATGGCTACGCCAGCACCACTCGGCAGACAAGCCAGAATCACCTGCAGGGTATGCCGGAACCACCTCTCAGACGTGCCAGAACCCCTTGTCGGACACTCCGGAATCACCTGTCAGGCATGCCGGAACCACCTCTCGAACGTGCCAGAATGACGTGCCAGAGACACCGGATGCACCTGCCGAGCACGCCGGAACCTCCTCTTCGACTCGCCGGAACCACCAGCCAGAGACGCCAAAATCCCCTGCCAGGTAGGCCAGAATCACATGGCGGACGCTCCGGAATCTCCCGCCGGGAAGGTAGGAACCACCTCTCAAACATACTGGAAGCACGTGCCGGACATGCCGGCACCACGTACTGGACAGACCAGAAACACCTGCCGGACCTGCCTGAACCACCTGCTGAGCACACCGGAACAACTTGCTCGACTCGCTGGAGCCACCTGCTGGACACCCCAAAATCACCAGCCAGCTATGCCAGAACCACTTGCCGTACACTCCGGAATCACCTGCTGGTTACACCAGAGCCACTTGGTGGACAATCCAGAATCACCTGCCGGACATGCCAGAACCACCTGTCACACATGCCGGAACCACGTGCCTGACACGCCGGAACCACCTCGCGGACAGACCGGAACCACCTACCAGACATGCCTGAACCACCTGCCGAGCATGCCGGAACCACCTGCCGGACACGCCAAAATCACCTGCGGGCTAGGCCAGAACCACTTGTAGGACTCTCCTGGAGCACCTGCCGGGCATGCGGGAACCACCTCTCAGACGTGCCAGAACCACGCGCGGCACATGACGGAACCCATTACCGGACAGACCGGAACCACCTGCCGGACACGCCAGAATCACCTGCCAAGAACACCGGAACCACCTGAACAGCTCGCCAGAAACACCTGCCGGACATGCCAAAATCACCTGCCGGCTACACCAGAACCTCTTGCCGGACACTCCGGAATCACCTGCCAGACATGATGCAACCAAATGTCAGACGTGCCAGAACCACATGCCAGAGACACCGGATGCAACTGCCGAGCATGCCGGAACCTCCTGCTCAACTCGCTGTAACCACCTGCCGGGGACGCCAAAATCACCTGTCAGCTAGGCCAGAACCACGTGGCGGACTCTATGGAATCACCCGCCGGGCATGCCGGAACCAGCTCTCAGACGTGCCAGAAGCACGTGCCGGACACGCCGGAACCACCTACTAGAGAGACCGGAACCACCTGCCAGACCCGCCTGAACCACCTGCTGAGTACGCTGGAACAACCTGCTCTACTCGCTGGAGCCACCTGCTGGACACGCCAAAATCACCTGATGGCTACGCCAGCACCACTCGGCAGACAAGCCAGAATCACCTGCAGGGTATGCCGGAACCACCTCTCAGACGTGCCAGAACCCCTTGTCGGACACTCCGGAATCACCTGTCAGGCATGCCGGAACCACCTCTCGAACGTGCCAGAATGACGTGCCAGAGACACCGGATGCACCTGCCGAGCACGCCGGAACCTCCTCTTCGACTCGCCGGAACCACCAGCCAGAGACGCCAAAATCCCCTGCCAGGTAGGCCAGAATCACATGGCGGACGCTCCGGAATCTCCCGCCGGGAAGGTAGGAACCACCTCTCAAACATACTGGAAGCACGTGCCGGACATGCCGGCACCACGTACTGGACAGACCAGAAACACCTGCCGGACCTGCCTGAACCACCTGCTGAGCACACCGGAACAACTTGCTCGACTCGCTGGAGCCACCTGCTGGACACCCCAAAATCACCAGCCAGCTATGCCAGAACCACTTGCCGTACACTCCGGAATCACCTGCTGGTTACACCAGAGCCACTTGGTGGACAATCCAGAATCACCTGCCGGACATGCCAGAACCACCTGTCACACATGCCGGAACCACGTGCCTGACACGCCGGAACCACCTCGCGGACAGACCGGAACCACCTACCAGACATGCCGGAACCACCTGCCGGACACGCCAAAATCACCTGCGGGCTAGGCCAGAACCACTTGTAGGACTCTCCTGGAGCACCTGCCGGGCATGCGGGAACCACCTCTCAGACGTGCCAGAACCACGTGCGGCACATGACGGAACCCATTACCGGACAGACCGGAACCACCTGCCGGACACGCCAGAATCACCTGCCAAGAACACCGGAACCACCTGAACAGCTCGCCAGAAACACCTGCCGGACATGCCAAAATCACCTGCCGGCTACACCAGAACCTCTTGCCGGACACTCCGGAATCACCTGCCAGACATGATGCAACCAAATGTCAGACGTGCCAGAACCACGTGCCAGAGACACCGGATGCAACTGCCGAGCATGCCGGAACCTCCTGCTCAACTCGCTGTAACCACCTGCCGGGGACGCCAAAATCACCTGTCAGCTAGGCCAGAACCACGTGGCGGACTCTATGGAATCACCCGCCGGGCATGCCGGAACCAGCTCTCAGACGTGCCAGAAGCACGTGCCGGACACGCCGGAACCACCTACTAGAGAGACCGGAACCACCTGCCAGACCCGCCTGAACCACCTGCTGAGTACGCTGGAACAACCTGCTCTACTCGCTGGAGCCACCTGCTGGACACGCCAAAATCACCTGATGGCTACGCCAGCACCACTCGGCAGACAAGCCAGAATCACCTGCAGGGTATGCCGGAACCACCTCTCAGACGTGCCAGAACCCCTTGTCGGACACTCCGGAATCACCTGTCAGGCATGCCGGAACCACCTCTCGAACGTGCCAGAATGACGTGCCAGAGACACCGGATGCACCTGCCGAGCACGCCGGAACCTCCTCTTCGACTCGCCGGAACCACCAGCCAGAGACGCCAAAATCCCCTGCCAGGTAGGCCAGAATCACATGGCGGACGCTCCGGAATCTCCCGCCGGGAAGGTAGGAACCACCTCTCAAACATACTGGAAGCACGTGCCGGACATGCCGGCACCACGTACTGGACAGACCAGAAACACCTGCCGGACCTGCCTGAACCACCTGCTGAGCACACCGGAACAACTTGCTCGACTCGCTGGAGCCACCTGCTGGACACCCCAAAATCACCAGCCAGCTATGCCAGAACCACTTGCCGTACACTCCGGAATCACCTGCTGGTTACACCAGAGCCACTTGGTGGACAATCCAGAATCACCTGCCGGACATGCCAGAACCACCTGTCACACATGCCGGAACCACGTGCCTGACACGCCGGAACCACCTCGCGGACAGACCGGAACCACCTACCAGACATGCTGGAACCACCTGCCGGACACGCCAAAATCACCTGCGGGCTAGGCCAGAACCACTTGTAGGACTCTCCTGGAGCACCTGCCGGGCATGCGGGAACCACCTCTCAGACGTGCCAGAACCACGTGCGGCACATGACGGAACCCATTACCGGACAGACTGGAACCACCTGCCGGACACGCCAGAATCACCTGCCAAGAACACCGGAACCACCTGAACAGCTCGCCAGAAACACCTGCCGGACATGCCAAAATCACCTGCCGGCTACACCAGAACCTCTTGCCGGACACTCCGGAATCACCTGCCAGACATGATGCAACCAAATGTCAGACGTGCCAGAACCACGTGCCAGAGACACCGGATGCAACTGCCGAGCATGCCGGAACCTCCTGCTCAACTCGCTGTAACCACCTGCCGGGGACGCCAAAATCACCTGTCAGCTAGGCCAGAACCACGTGGCGGACTCTATGGAATCACCCGCCGGGCATGCCGGAACCAGCTCTCAGACGTGCCAGAAGCACGTGCCGGACACGCCGGAACCACCTACTAGAGAGACCGGAACCACCTGCCAGACCCGCCTGAACCACCTGCTGAGTACGCTGGAACAACCTGCTCTACTCGCTGGAGCCACCTGCTGGACACGCCAAAATCACCTGATGGCTACGCCAGCACCACTCGGCAGACAAGCCAGAATCACCTGCAGGGTATGCCGGAACCACCTCTCAGACGTGCCAGAACCCCTTGTCGGACACTCCGGAATCACCTGTCAGGCATGCCGGAACCACCTCTCGAACGTGCCAGAATGACGTGCCAGAGACACCGGATGCACCTGCCGAGCACGCCGGAACCTCCTCTTCGACTCGCCGGAACCACCAGCCAGAGACGCCAAAATCCCCTGCCAGGTAGGCCAGAATCACATGGCGGACGCTCCGGAATCTCCCGCCGGGAAGGTAGGAACCACCTCTCAAACATACTGGAAGCACGTGCCGGACATGCCGGCACCACGTACTGGACAGACCAGAAACACCTGCCGGACCTGCCTGAACCACCTGCTGAGCACACCGGAACAACTTGCTCGACTCGCTGGAGCCACCTGCTGGACACCCCAAAATCACCAGCCAGCTATGCCAGAACCACTTGCCGTACACTCCGGAATCACCTGCTGGTTACACCAGAGCCACTTGGTGGACAATCCAGAATCACCTGCCGGACATGCCAGAACCACCTGTCACACATGCCGGAACCACGTGCCTGACACGCCGGAACCACCTCGCGGACAGACCGGAACCACCTACCAGACATGCCGGAACCACCTGCCGGACACGCCAAAATCACCTGCGGGCTAGGCCAGAACCACTTGTAGGACTCTCCTGGAGCACCTGCCGGGCATGCGGGAACCACCTCTCAGACGTGCCAGAACCACGTGCGGCACATGACGGAACCCATTACCGGACAGACCGGAACCACCTGCCGGACACGCCAGAATCACCTGCCAAGAACACCGGAACCACCTGAACAGCTCGCCAGAAACACCTGCCGGACATGCCAAAATCACCTGCCGGCTACACCAGAACCTCTTGCCGGACACTCCGGAATCACCTGCCAGACATGATGCAACCAAATGTCAGACGTGCCAGAACCACGTGCCAGAGACACCGGATGCAACTGCCGAGCATGCCGGAACCTCCTGCTCAACTCGCTGTAACCACCTGCCGGGGACGCCAAAATCACCTGTCAGCTAGGCCAGAACCACGTGGCGGACTCTATGGAATCACCCGCCGGGCATGCCGGAACCAGCTCTCAGACGTGCCAGAAGCACGTGCCGGACACGCCGGAACCACCTACTAGAGAGACCGGAACCACCTGCCAGACCCGCCTGAACCACCTGCTGAGTACGCTGGAACAACCTGCTCTACTCGCTGGAGCCACCTGCTGGACACGCCAAAATCACCTGATGGCTACGCCAGCACCACTCGGCAGACAAGCCAGAATCACCTGCAGGGTATGCCGGAACCACCTCTCAGACGTGCCAGAACCCCTTGTCGGACACTCCGGAATCACCTGTCAGGCATGCCGGAACCACCTCTCGAACGTGCCAGAATGACGTGCCAGAGACACCGGATGCACCTGCCGAGCACGCCGGAACCTCCTCTTCGACTCGCCGGAACCACCAGCCAGAGACGCCAAAATCCCCTGCCAGGTAGGCCAGAATCACATGGCGGACGCTCCGGAATCTCCCGCCGGGAAGGTAGGAACCACCTCTCAAACATACTGGAAGCACGTGCCGGACATGCCGGCACCACGTACTGGACAGACCAGAAACACCTGCCGGACCTGCCTGAACCACCTGCTGAGCACACCGGAACAACTTGCTCGACTCGCTGGAGCCACCTGCTGGACACCCCAAAATCACCAGCCAGCTATGCCAGAACCACTTGCCGTACACTCCGGAATCACCTGCTGGTTACACCAGAGCCACTTGGTGGACAATCCAGAATCACCTGCCGGACATGCCAGAACCACCTGTCACACATGCCGGAACCACGTGCCTGACACGCCGGAACCACCTCGCGGACAGACCGGAACCACCTACCAGACATGCCGGAACCACCTGCCGGACACGCCAAAATCACCTGCGGGCTAGGCCAGAACCACTTGTAGGACTCTCCTGGAGCACCTGCCGGGCATGCGGGAACCACCTCTCAGACGTGCCAGAACCACGTGCGGCACATGACGGAACCCATTACCGGACAGACCGGAACCACCTGCCGGACACGCCAGAATCACCTGCCAAGAACACCGGAACCACCTGAACAGCTCGCCAGAAACACCTGCCGGACATGCCAAAATCACCTGCCGGCTACACCAGAACCTCTTGCCGGACACTCCGGAATCACCTGCCAGACATGATGCAACCAAATGTCAGACGTGCCAGAACCACGTGCCAGAGACACCGGATGCAACTGCCGAGCATGCCGGAACCTCCTGCTCAACTCGCTGTAACCACCTGCCGGGGACGCCAAAATCACCTGTCAGCTAGGCCAGAACCACGTGGCGGACTCTATGGAATCACCCGCCGGGCATGCCGGAACCAGCTCTCAGACGTGCCAGAAGCACGTGCCGGACACGCCGGAACCACCTACTAGAGAGACCGGAACCACCTGCCAGACCCGCCTGAACCACCTGCTGAGTACGCTGGAACAACCTGCTCTACTCGCTGGAGCCACCTGCTGGACACGCCAAAATCACCTGATGGCTACGCCAGCACCACTCGGCAGACAAGCCAGAATCACCTGCAGGGTATGCCGGAACCACCTCTCAGACGTGCCAGAACCCCTTGTCGGACACTCCGGAATCACCTGTCAGGCATGCCGGAACCACCTCTCGAACGTGCCAGAATGACGTGCCAGAGACACCGGATGCACCTGCCGAGCACGCCGGAACCTCCTCTTCGACTCGCCGGAACCACCAGCCAGAGACGCCAAAATCCCCTGCCAGGTAGGCCAGAATCACATGGCGGACGCTCCGGAATCTCCCGCCGGGAAGGTAGGAACCACCTCTCAAACATACTGGAAGCACGTGCCGGACATGCCGGCACCACGTACTGGACAGACCAGAAACACCTGCCGGACCTGCCTGAACCACCTGCTGAGCACACCGGAACAACTTGCTCGACTCGCTGGAGCCACCTGCTGGACACCCCAAAATCACCAGCCAGCTATGCCAGAACCACTTGCCGTACACTCCGGAATCACCTGCTGGTTACACCAGAGCCACTTGGTGGACAATCCAGAATCACCTGCCGGACATGCCAGAACCACCTGTCACACATGCCGGAACCACGTGCCTGACACGCCGGAACCACCTCGCGGACAGACCGGAACCACCTACCAGACATGCCGGAACCACCTGCCGGACACGCCAAAATCACCTGCGGGCTAGGCCAGAACCACTTGTAGGACTCTCCTGGAGCACCTGCCGGGCATGCGGGAACCACCTCTCAGACGTGCCAGAACCACGTGCGGCACATGACGGAACCCATTACCGGACAGACCGGAACCACCTGCCGGACACGCCAGAATCACCTGCCAAGAACACCGGAACCACCTGAACAGCTCGCCAGAAACACCTGCCGGACATGCCAAAATCACCTGCCGGCTACACCAGAACCTCTTGCCGGACACTCCGGAATCACCTGCCAGACATGATGCAACCAAATGTCAGACGTGCCAGAACCACATGCCAGAGACACCGGATGCAACTGCCGAGCATGCCGGAACCTCCTGCTCAACTCGCTGTAACCACCTGCCGGGGACGCCAAAATCACCTGTCAGCTAGGCCAGAACCACGTGGCGGACTCTATGGAATCACCCGCCGGGCATGCCGGAACCAGCTCTCAGACGTGCCAGAAGCACGTGCCGGACACGCCGGAACCACCTACTAGAGAGACCGGAACCACCTGCCAGACCCGCCTGAACCACCTGCTGAGTACGCTGGAACAACCTGCTCTACTCGCTGGAGCCACCTGCTGGACACGCCAAAATCACCTGATGGCTACGCCAGCACCACTCGGCAGACAAGCCAGAATCACCTGCAGGGTATGCCGGAACCACCTCTCAGACGTGCCAGAACCCCTTGTCGGACACTCCGGAATCACCTGTCAGGCATGCCGGAACCACCTCTCGAACGTGCCAGAATGACGTGCCAGAGACACCGGATGCACCTGCCGAGCACGCCGGAACCTCCTCTTCGACTCGCCGGAACCACCAGCCAGAGACGCCAAAATCCCCTGCCAGGTAGGCCAGAATCACATGGCGGACGCTCCGGAATCTCCCGCCGGGAAGGTAGGAACCACCTCTCAAACATACTGGAAGCACGTGCCGGACATGCCGGCACCACGTACTGGACAGACCAGAAACACCTGCCGGACCTGCCTGAACCACCTGCTGAGCACACCGGAACAACTTGCTCGACTCGCTGGAGCCACCTGCTGGACACCCCAAAATCACCAGCCAGCTATGCCAGAACCACTTGCCGTACACTCCGGAATCACCTGCTGGTTACACCAGAGCCACTTGGTGGACAATCCAGAATCACCTGCCGGACATGCCAGAACCACCTGTCACACATGCCGGAACCACGTGCCTGACACGCCGGAACCACCTCGCGGACAGACCGGAACCACCTACCAGACATGCCGGAACCACCTGCCGGACACGCCAAAATCACCTGCGGGCTAGGCCAGAACCACTTGTAGGACTCTCCTGGAGCACCTGCCGGGCATGCGGGAACCACCTCTCAGACGTGCCAGAACCACGTGCGGCACATGACGGAACCCATTACCGGACAGACCGGAACCACCTGCCGGACACGCCAGAATCACCTGCCAAGAACACCGGAACCACCTGAACAGCTCGCCAGAAACACCTGCCGGACATGCCAAAATCACCTGCCGGCTACACCAGAACCTCTTGCCGGACACTCCGGAATCACCTGCCAGACATGATGCAACCAAATGTCAGACGTGCCAGAACCACGTGCCAGAGACACCGGATGCAACTGCCGAGCATGCCGGAACCTCCTGCTCAACTCGCTGTAACCACCTGCCGGGGACGCCAAAATCACCTGTCAGCTAGGCCAGAACCACGTGGCGGACTCTATGGAATCACCCGCCGGGCATGCCGGAACCAGCTCTCAGACGTGCCAGAAGCACGTGCCGGACACGCCGGAACCACCTACTAGAGAGACCGGAACCACCTGCCAGACCCGCCTGAACCACCTGCTGAGTACGCTGGAACAACCTGCTCTACTCGCTGGAGCCACCTGCTGGACACGCCAAAATCACCTGATGGCTACGCCAGCACCACTCGGCAGACAAGCCAGAATCACCTGCAGGGTATGCCGGAACCACCTCTCAGACGTGCCAGAACCCCTTGTCGGACACTCCGGAATCACCTGTCAGGCATGCCGGAACCACCTCTCGAACGTGCCAGAATGACGTGCCAGAGACACCGGATGCACCTGCCGAGCACGCCGGAACCTCCTCTTCGACTCGCCGGAACCACCAGCCAGAGACGCCAAAATCCCCTGCCAGGTAGGCCAGAATCACATGGCGGACGCTCCGGAATCTCCCGCCGGGAAGGTAGGAACCACCTCTCAAACATACTGGAAGCACGTGCCGGACATGCCGGCACCACGTACTGGACAGACCAGAAACACCTGCCGGACCTGCCTGAACCACCTGCTGAGCACACCGGAACAACTTGCTCGACTCGCTGGAGCCACCTGCTGGACACCCCAAAATCACCAGCCAGCTATGCCAGAACCACTTGCCGTACACTCCGGAATCACCTGCTGGTTACACCAGAGCCACTTGGTGGACAATCCAGAATCACCTGCCGGACATGCCAGAACCACCTGTCACACATGCCGGAACCACGTGCCTGACACGCCGGAACCACCTCGCGGACAGACCGGAACCACCTACCAGACATGCCTGAACCACCTGCCGAGCATGCCGGAACCACCTGCCGGACACGCCAAAATCACCTGCGGGCTAGGCCAGAACCACTTGTAGGACTCTCCTGGAGCACCTGCCGGGCATGCGGGAACCACCTCTCAGACGTGCCAGAACCACGCGCGGCACCTGACGGAACCCATTACCGGACAGACCGGAACCACCTGCCGGACACGCCAGAATCACCTGCCAAGAACACCGGAACCACCTGAACAGCTCGCCAGAAACACCTGCCGGACATGCCAAAATCACCTGCCGGCTACACCAGAACCTCTTGCCGGACACTCCGGAATCACCTGCCAGACATGAGGCAACCAAATGTCAGACGTGCCAGAACCACGTGCCAGAGACACCGGATGCAACTGCCGAGCATGCCGGAACCTCCTGCTCAACTCGCTGTAACCACCTGCCGGGGACGCCAAAATCACCTGTCAGCTAGGCCAGAACCACGTGGCGGACTCTATGGAATCACCCGCCGGGCATGCCGGAACCAGCTCTCAGACGTGCCAGAAGCACGTGCCGGACACGCCGGAACCACCTACTAGAGAGACCGGAACCACCTGCCAGACCCGCCTGAACCACCTGCTGAGTACGCTGGAACAACCTGCTCTACTCGCTGGAGCCACCTGCTGGACACGCCAAAATCACCTGATGGCTACGCCAGCTCCACTCGGCAGACAAGCCAGAATCACCTGCAGGGTATGCCGGAACCACCTCTCAGACGTGCCAGAACCCCTTGTCGGACACTCCGGAATCACCTGTCAGGCATGCCGGAACCACCTCTCGAACGTGCCAGAATGACGTGCCAGAGACACCGGATGCACCTGCCGAGCACGCCGGAACCTCCTCTTCGACTCGCCGGAACCACCAGCCAGAGACGCCAAAATCCCCTGCCAGGTAGGCCAGAATCACATGGCGGACGCTCCGGAATCTCCCGCCGGGAAGGTAGGAACCACCTCTCAAACATACTGGAAGCACGTGCCGGACATGCCGGCACCACGTACTGGACAGACCAGAAACACCTGCCGGACCTGCCTGAACCACCTGCTGAGCACACCGGAACAACTTGCTCGACTCGCTGGAGCCACCTGCTGGACACCCCAAAATCACCAGCCAGCTATGCCAGAACCACTTGCCGTACACTCCGGAATCACCTGCTGGTTACACCAGAGCCACTTGGTGGACAATCCAGAATCACCTGCCGGACATGCCAGAACCACCTGTCACACATGCCGGAACCACGTGCCTGACACGCCGGAACCACCTCGCGGACAGACCGGAACCACCTACCAGACATGCCTGAACCACCTGCCGAGCATGCCGGAACCACCTGCCGGACACGCCAAAATCACCTGCGGGCTAGGCCAGAACCACTTGTAGGACTCTCCTGGAGCACCTGCCGGGCATGCGGGAACCACCTCTCAGACGTGCCAGAACCACGCGCGGCACCTGACGGAACCCATTACCGGACAGACCGGAACCACCTGCCGGACACGCCAGAATCACCTGCCAAGAACACCGGAACCACCTGAACAGCTCGCCAGAAACACCTGCCGGACATGCCAAAATCACCTGCCGGCTACACCAGAACCTCTTGCCGGACACTCCGGAATCACCTGCCAGACATGATGCAACCAAATGTCAGACGTGCCAGAACCACGTGCCAGAGACACCGGATGCAACTGCCGAGCATGCCGGAACCTCCTGCTCAACTCGCTGTAACCACCTGCCGGGGACGCCAAAATCACCTGTCAGCTAGGCCAGAACCACGTGGCGGACTCTATGGAATCACCCGCCGGGCATGCCGGAACCAGCTCTCAGACGTGCCAGAAGCACGTGCCGGACACGCCGGAACCACCTACTAGAGAGACCGGAACCACCTGCCAGACCCGCCTGAACCACCTGCTGAGTACGCTGGAACAACCTGCTCTACTCGCTGGAGCCACCTGCTGGACACGCCAAAATCACCTGATGGCTACGCCAGCACCACTCGGCAGACAAGCCAGAATCACCTGCAGGGTATGCCGGAACCACCTCTCAGACGTGCCAGAACCCCTTGTCGGACACTCCGGAATCACCTGTCAGGCATGCCGGAACCACCTCTCGAACGTGCCAGAATGACGTGCCAGAGACACCGGATGCACCTGCCGAGCACGCCGGAACCTCCTCTTCGACTCGCCGGAACCACCAGCCAGAGACGCCAAAATCCCCTGCCAGGTAGGCCAGAATCACATGGCGGACGCTCCGGAATCTCCCGCCGGGAAGGTAGGAACCACCTCTCAAACATACTGGAAGCACGTGCCGGACATGCCGGCACCACGTACTGGACAGACCAGAAACACCTGCCGGACCTGCCTGAACCACCAGCTGAGCACACCAGAACAACTTGCTCGACTCGCTGGAGCCACCTGCTGGACACCCCAAAATCACCAGCCAGCTATGCCAGAACCACTTGCCGTACACTCCGGAATCACCTGCTGGTTACACCAGAGCCACTTGGTGGACAATCCAGAATCACCTGCCGGACATGCCAGAACCACCTGTCACACATGCCGGAACCACGTGCCTGACACGCCGGAACCACCTCGCGGACAGACCGGAACCACCTACCAGACATGCCTGAACCACCTGCCGAGCATGCCGGAACCACCTGCCGGACACGCCAAAATCACCTGCGGGCTAGGCCAGAACCACTTGTAGGACTCTCCTGGAGCACCTGCCGGGCATGCGGGAACCACCTCTCAGACGTGCCAGAACCACGCGCGGCACCTGACGGAACCCATTACCGGACAGACCGGAACCACCTGCCGGACACGCCAGAATCACCTGCCAAGAACACCGGAACCACCTGAACAGCTCGCCAGAAACACCTGCCGGACATGCCAAAATCACCTGCCAGCTACACCAGAACCTCTTGCCGGACACTCCGGAATCACCTGCCAGACATGATGCAACCAAATGTCAGACGTGCCAGAACCACGTGCCAGAGACACCGGATGCAACTGCCGAGCATGCCGGAACCTCCTGCTCAACTCGCTGTAACCACCTGCCGGGGACGCCAAAATCACCTGTCAGCTAGGCCAGAACCACGTGGCGGACTCTATGGAATCACCCGCCGGGCATGCCGGAACCAGCTCTCAGACGTGCCAGAAGCACGTGCCGGACACGCCGGAACCACCTACTAGAGAGACCGGAACCACCTGCCAGACCCGCCTGAACCACCTGCTGAGTACGCTGGAACAACCTGCTCTACTCGCTGGAGCCACCTGCTGGACACGCCAAAATCACCTGATGGCTACGCCAGCACCACTCGGCAGACAAGCCAGAATCACCTGCAGGGTATGCCGGAACCACCTCTCAGACGTGCCAGAACCCCTTGTCGGACACTCCGGAATCACCTGTCAGGCATGCCGGAACCACCTCTCGAACGTGCCAGAATGACGTGCCAGAGACACCGGATGCACCTGCCGAGCACGCCGGAACCTCCTCTTCGACTCGCCGGAACCACCAGCCAGAGACGCCAAAATCCCCTGCCAGGTAGGCCAGAATCACATGGCGGACGCTCCGGAATCTCCCGCCGGGAAGGTAGGAACCACCTCTCAAACATACTGGAAGCACGTGCCGGACATGCCGGCACCACGTACTGGACAGACCAGAAACACCTGCCGGACCTGCCTGAACCACCTGCTGAGCACACCGGAACAACTTGCTCGACTCGCTGGAGCCACCTGCTGGACACCCCAAAATCACCAGCCAGCTATGCCAGAACCACTTGCCGTACACTCCGGAATCACCTGCTGGTTACACCAGAGCCACTTGGTGGACAATCCAGAATCACCTGCCGGACATGCCAGAACCACCTGTCACACATGCCGGAACCACGTGCCTGACACGCCGGAACCACCTCGCGGACAGACCGGAACCACCTACCAGACATGCCTGAACCACCTGCCGAGCATGCCGGAACCACCTGCCGGACACGCCAAAATCACCTGCGGGCTAGGCCAGAACCACTTGTAGGACTCTCCTGGAGCACCTGCCGGGCATGCGGGAACCACCTCTCAGACGTGCCAGAACCACGCGCGGCACCTGACGGAACCCATTACCGGACAGACCGGAACCACCTGCCGGACACGCCAGAATCACCTGCCAAGAACACCGGAACCACCTGAACAGCTCGCCAGAAACACCTGCCGGACATGCCAAAATCACCTGCCGGCTACACCAGAACCTCTTGCCGGACACTCCGGAATCACCTGCCAGACATGATGCAACCAAATGTCAGACGTGCCAGAACCACGTGCCAGAGACACCGGATGCAACTGCCGAGCATGCCGGAACCTCCTGCTCAACTCGCTGTAACCACCTGCCGGGGACGCCAAAATCACCTGTCAGCTAGGCCAGAACCACGTGGCGGACTCTATGGAATCACCCGCCGGGCATGCCGGAACCAGCTCTCAGACGTGCCAGAAGCACGTGCCGGACACGCCGGAACCACCTACTAGAGAGACCGGAACCACCTGCCAGACCCGCCTGAACCACCTGCTGAGTACGCTGGAACAACCTGCTCTACTCGCTGGAGCCACCTGCTGGACACGCCAAAATCACCTGATGGCTACGCCAGCACCACTCGGCAGACAAGCCAGAATCACCTGCAGGGTATGCCGGAACCACCTCTCAGACGTGCCAGAACCCCTTGTCGGACACTCCGGAATCACCTGTCAGGCATGCCGGAACCACCTCTCGAACGTGCCAGAATGACGTGCCAGAGACACCGGATGCACCTGCCGAGCACGCCGGAACCTCCTCTTCGACTCGCCGGAACCACCAGCCAGAGACGCCAAAATCCCCTGCCAGGTAGGCCAGAATCACATGGCGGACGCTCCGGAATCTCCCGCCGGGAAGGTAGGAACCACCTCTCAAACATACTGGAAGCACGTGCCGGACATGCCGGCACCACGTACTGGACAGACCAGAAACACCTGCCGGACCTGCCTGAACCACCTGCTGAGCACACCGGAACAACTTGCTCGACTCGCTGGAGCCACCTGCTGGACACCCCAAAATCACCAGCCAGCTATGCCAGAACCACTTGCCGTACACTCTGGAATCACCTGCTGGTTACACCAGAGCCACTTGGTGGACAATCCAGAATCACCTGCCGGACATGCCAGAACCACCTGTCACACATGCCGGAACCACGTGCCTGACACGCCGGAACCACCTCGCGGACAGACCGGAACCACCTACCAGACATGCCTGAACCACCTGCCGAGCATGCCGGAACCACCTGCCGGACACGCCAAAATCACCTGCGGGCTAGGCCAGAACCACTTGTAGGACTCTCCTGGAGCACCTGCCGGGCATGCGGGAACCACCTCTCAGACGTGCCAGAACCACGCGCGGCACCTGACGGAACCCATTACCGGACAGACCGGAACCACCTGCCGGACACGCCAGAATCACCTGCCAAGAACACCGGAACCACCTGAACAGCTCGCCAGAAACACCTGCCGGACATGCCAAAATCACCTGCCGGCTACACCAGAACCTCTTGCCGGACACTCCGGAATCACCTGCCAGACATGATGCAACCAAATGTCAGACGTGCCAGAACCACGTGCCAGAGACACCGGATGCAACTGCCGAGCATGCCGGAACCTCCTGCTCAACTCGCTGTAACCACCTGCCGGGGACGCCAAAATCACCTGTCAGCTAGGCCAGAACCACGTGGCGGACTCTATGGAATCACCCGCCGGGCATGCCGGAACCAGCTCTCAGACGTGCCAGAAGCACGTGCCGGACACGCCGGAACCACCTACTAGAGAGACCGGAACCACCTGCCAGACCCGCCTGAACCACCTGCTGAGTACGCTGGAACAACCTGCTCTACTCGCTGGAGCCACCTGCTGGACACGCCAAAATCACCTGATGGCTACGCCAGCACCACTCGGCAGACAAGCCAGAATCACCTGCAGGGTATGCCGGAACCACCTCTCAGACGTGCCAGAACCCCTTGTCGGACACTCCGGAATCACCTGTCAGGCATGCCGGAACCACCTCTCGAACGTGCCAGAATGACGTGCCAGAGACACCGGATGCACCTGCCGAGCACGCCGGAACCTCCTCTTCGACTCGCCGGAACCACCAGCCAGAGACGCCAAAATCCCCTGCCAGGTAGGCCAGAATCACATGGCGGACGCTCCGGAATCTCCCGCCGGGAAGGTAGGAACCACCTCTCAAACATACTGGAAGCACGTGCCGGACATGCCGGCACCACGTACTGGACAGACCAGAAACACCTGCCGGACCTGCCTGAACCACCTGCTGAGCACACCGGAACAACTTGCTCGACTCGCTGGAGCCACCTGCTGGACACCCCAAAATCACCAGCCAGCTATGCCAGAACCACTTGCCGTACACTCCGGAATCACCTGCTGGTTACACCAGAGCCACTTGGTGGACAATCCAGAATCACCTGCCGGACATGCCAGAACCACCTGTCACACATGCCGGAACCACGTGCCTGACACGCCGGAACCACCTCGCGGACAGACCGGAACCACCTACCAGACATGCCTGAACCACCTGCCGAGCATGCCGGAACCACCTGCCGGACACGCCAAAATCACCTGCGGGCTAGGCCAGAACCACTTGTAGGACTCTCCTGGAGCACCTGCCGGGCATGCGGGAACCACCTCTCAGACGTGCCAGAACCACGCGCGGCACATGACGGAACCCATTACCGGACAGACCGGAACCACCTGCCGGACACGCCAGAATCACCTGCCAAGAACACCGGAACCACCTGAACAGCTCGCCAGAAACACCTGCCGGACATGCCAAAATCACCTGCCGGCTACACCAGAACCTCTTGCCGGACACTCCGGAATCACCTGCCAGACATGAGGCAACCAAATGTCAGACGTGCCAGAACCACGTGCCAGAGACACCGGATGCAACTGCCGAGCATGCCGGAACCTCCTGCTCAACTCGCTGTAACCACCTGCCGGGGACGCCAAAATCACCTGTCAGCTAGGCCAGAACCACGTGGCGGACTCTATGGAATCACCCGCCGGGCATGCCGGAACCAGCTCTCAGACGTGCCAGAAGCACGTGCCGGACACGCCGGAACCACCTACTAGAGAGACCGGAACCACCTGCCAGACCCGCCTGAACCACCTGCTGAGTACGCTGGAACAACCTGCTCTACTCGCTGGAGCCACCTGCTGGACACGCCAAAATCACCTGATGGCTACGCCAGCACCACTCGGCAGACAAGCCAGAATCACCTGCAGGGTATGCCGGAACCACCTCTCAGACGTGCCAGAACCCCTTGTCGGACACTCCGGAATCACCTGTCAGGCATGCCGGAACCACCTCTCGAACGTGCCAGAATGACGTGCCAGAGACACCGGATGCACCTGCCGAGCACGCCGGAACCTCCTCTTCGACTCGCCGGAACCACCAGCCAGAGACGCCAAAATCCCCTGCCAGGTAGGCCAGAATCACATGGCGGACGCTCCGGAATCTCCCGCCGGGAAGGTAGGAACCACCTCTCAAACATACTGGAAGCACGTGCCGGACATGCCGGCACCACGTACTGGACAGACCAGAAACACCTGCCGGACCTGCCTGAACCACCTGCTGAGCACACCGGAACAACTTGCTCGACTCGCTGGAGCCACCTGCTGGACACCCCAAAATCACCAGCCAGCTATGCCAGAACCACTTGCCGTACACTCCGGAATCACCTGCTGGTTACACCAGAGCCACTTGGTGGACAATCCAGAATCACCTGCCGGACATGCCAGAACCACCTGTCACACATGCCGGAACCACGTGCCTGACACGCCGGAACCACCTCGCGGACAGACCGGAACCACCTACCAGACATGCCTGAACCACCTGCCGAGCATGCCGGAACCACCTGCCGGACACGCCAAAATCACCTGCGGGCTAGGCCAGAACCACTTGTAGGACTCTCCTGGAGCACCTGCCGGGCATGCGGGAACCACCTCTCAGACGTGCCAGAACCACGCGCGGCACCTGACGGAACCCATTACCGGACAGACCGGAACCACCTGCCGGACACGCCAGAATCACCTGCCAAGAACACCGGAACCACCTGAACAGCTCGCCAGAAACACCTGCCGGACATGCCAAAATCACCTGCCGGCTACACCAGAACCTCTTGCCGGACACTCCGGAATCACCTGCCAGACATGATGCAACCAAATGTCAGACGTGCCAGAACCACGTGCCAGAGACACCGGATGCAACTGCCGAGCATGCCGGAACCTCCTGCTCAACTCGCTGTAACCACCTGCCGGGGACGCCAAAATCACCTGTCAGCTAGGCCAGAACCACGTGGCGGACTCTATGGAATCACCCGCCGGGCATGCCGGAACCAGCTCTCAGACGTGCCAGAAGCACGTGCCGGACACGCCGGAACCACCTACTAGAGAGACCGGAACCACCTGCCAGACCCGCCTGAACCACCTGCTGAGTACGCTGGAACAACCTGCTCTACTCGCTGGAGCCACCTGCTGGACACGCCAAAATCACCTGATGGCTACGCCAGCACCACTCGGCAGACAAGCCAGAATCACCTGCAGGGTATGCCGGAACCACCTCTCAGACGTGCCAGAACCCCTTGTCGGACACTCCGGAATCACCTGTCAGGCATGCCGGAACCACCTCTCGAACGTGCCAGAATGACGTGCCAGAGACACCGGATGCACCTGCCGAGCACGCCGGAACCTCCTCTTCGACTCGCCGGAACCACCAGCCAGAGACGCCAAAATCCCCTGCCAGGTAGGCCAGAATCACATGGCGGACGCTCCGGAATCTCCCGCCGGGAAGGTAGGAACCACCTCTCAAACATACTGGAAGCACGTGCCGGACATGCCGGCACCACGTACTGGACAGACCAGAAACACCTGCCGGACCTGCCTGAACCACCTGCTGAGCACACCGGAACAACTTGCTCGACTCGCTGGAGCCACCTGCTGGACACCCCAAAATCACCAGCCAGCTATGCCAGAACCACTTGCCGTACACTCCGGAATCACCTGCTGGTTACACCAGAGCCACTTGGTGGACAATCCAGAATCACCTGCCGGACATGCCAGAACCACCTGTCACACATGCCGGAACCACGTGCCTGACACGCCGGAACCACCTCGCGGACAGACCGGAACCACCTACCAGACATGCCTGAACCACCTGCCGAGCATGCCGGAACCACCTGCCGGACACGCCAAAATCACCTGCGGGCTAGGCCAGAACCACTTGTAGGACTCTCCTGGAGCACCTGCCGGGCATGCGGGAACCACCTCTCAGACGTGCCAGAACCACGCGCGGCACATGACGGAACCCATTACCGGACAGACCGGAACCACCTGCCGGACACGCCAGAATCACCTGCCAAGAACACCGGAACCACCTGAACAGCTCGCCAGAAACACCTGCCGGACATGCCAAAATCACCTGCCGGCTACACCAGAACCTCTTGCCGGACACTCCGGAATCACCTGCCAGACATGATGCAACCAAATGTCAGACGTGCCAGAACCACGTGCCAGAGACACCGGATGCAACTGCCGAGCATGCCGGAACCTCCTGCTCAACTCGCTGTAACCACCTGCCGGGGACGCCAAAATCACCTGTCAGCTAGGCCAGAACCACGTGGCGGACTCTATGGAATCACCCGCCGGGCATGCCGGAACCAGCTCTCAGACGTGCCAGAAGCACGTGCCGGACACGCCGGAACCACCTACTAGAGAGACCGGAACCACCTGCCAGACCCGCCTGAACCACCTGCTGAGAACGCTGGAACAACCTGCTCTACTCGCTGGAGCCACCTGCTGGACACGCCAAAATCACCTGATGGCTACGCCAGCACCACTCGGCAGACAAGCCAGAATCACCTGCAGGGTATGCCGGAACCACCTCTCAGACGTGCCAGAACCCCTTGTCGGACACTCCGGAATCACCTGTCAGGCATGCCGGAACCACCTCTCGAACGTGCCAGAATGACGTGCCAGAGACACCGGATGCACCTGCCGAGCACGCCGGAACCTCCTCTTCGACTCGCCGGAACCACCAGCCAGAGACGCCAAAATCCCCTGCCAGGTAGGCCAGAATCACATGGCGGACGCTCCGGAATCTCCCGCCGGGAAGGTAGGAACCACCTCTCAAACATACTGGAAGCACGTGCCGGACATGCCGGCACCACGTACTGGACAGACCAGAAACACCTGCCGGACCTGCCTGAACCACCTGCTGAGCACACCGGAACAACTTGCTCGACTCGCTGGAGCCACCTGCTGGACACCCCAAAATCACCAGCCAGCTATGCCAGAACCACTTGCCGTACACTCCGGAATCACCTGCTGGTTACACCAGAGCCACTTGGTGGACAATCCAGAATCACCTGCCGGACATGCCAGAACCACCTGTCACACATGCCGGAACCACGTGCCTGACACGCCGGAACCACCTCGCGGACAGACCGGAACCACCTACCAGACATGCCTGAACCACCTGCCGAGCATGCCGGAACCACCTGCCGGACACGCCAAAATCACCTGCGGGCTAGGCCAGAACCACTTGTAGGACTCTCCTGGAGCACCTGCCGGGCATGCGGGAACCACCTCTCAGACGTGCCAGAACCACGCGCGGCACCTGACGGAACCCATTACCGGACAGACCGGAACCACCTGCCGGACACGCCAGAATCACCTGCCAAGAACACCGGAACCACCTGAACAGCTCGCCAGAAACACCTGCCGGACATGCCAAAATCACCTGCCGGCTACACCAGAACCTCTTGCCGGACACTCCGGAATCACCTGCCAGACATGAGGCAACCAAATGTCAGACGTGCCAGAACCACGTGCCAGAGACACCGGATGCAACTGCCGAGCATGCCGGAACCTCCTGCTCAACTCGCTGTAACCACCTGCCGGGGACGCCAAAATCACCTGTCAGCTAGGCCAGAACCACGTGGCGGACTCTATGGAATCACCCGCCGGGCATGCCGGAACCAGCTCTCAGACGTGCCAGAAGCACGTGCCGGACACGCCGGAACCACCTACTAGAGAGACCGGAACCACCTGCCAGACCCGCCTGAACCACCTGCTGAGTACGCTGGAACAACCTGCTCTACTCGCTGGAGCCACCTGCTGGACACGCCAAAATCACCTGATGGCTACGCCAGCACCACTCGGCAGACAAGCCAGAATCACCTGCAGGGTATGCCGGAACCACCTCTCAGACGTGCCAGAACCCCTTGTCGGACACTCCGGAATCACCTGTCAGGCATGCCGGAACCACCTCTCGAACGTGCCAGAATGACGTGCCAGAGACACCGGATGCACCTGCCGAGCACGCCGGAACCTCCTCTTCGACTCGCCGGAACCACCAGCCAGAGACGCCAAAATCCCCTGCCAGGTAGGCCAGAATCACATGGCGGACGCTCCGGAATCTCCCGCCGGGAAGGTAGGAACCACCTCTCAAACATACTGGAAGCACGTGCCGGACATGCCGGCACCACGTACTGGACAGACCAGAAACACCTGCCGGACCTGCCTGAACCACCTGCTGAGCACACCGGAACAACTTGCTCGACTCGCTGGAGCCACCTGCTGGACACCCCAAAATCACCAGCCAGCTATGCCAGAACCACTTGCCGTACACTCCGGAATCACCTGCTGGTTACACCAGAGCCACTTGGTGGACAATCCAGAATCACCTGCCGGACATGCCAGAACCACCTGTCACACATGCCGGAACCACGTGCCTGACACGCCGGAACCACCTCGCGGACAGACCGGAACCACCTACCAGACATGCCTGAACCACCTGCCGAGCATGCCGGAACCACCTGCCGGACACGCCAAAATCACCTGCGGGCTAGGCCAGAACCACTTGTAGGACTCTCCTGGAGCACCTGCCGGGCATGCGGGAACCACCTCTCAGACGTGCCAGAACCACGCGCGGCACCTGACGGAACCCATTACCGGACAGACCGGAACCACCTGCCGGACACGCCAGAATCACCTGCCAAGAACACCGGAACCACCTGAACAGCTCGCCAGAAACACCTGCCGGACATGCCAAAATCACCTGCCGGCTACACCAGAACCTCTTGCCGGACACTCCGGAATCACCTGCCAGACATGAGGCAACCAAATGTCAGACGTGCCAGAACCACGTGCCAGAGACACCGGATGCAACTGCCGAGCATGCCGGAACCTCCTGCTCAACTCGCTGTAACCACCTGCCGGGGACGCCAAAATCACCTGTCAGCTAGGCCAGAACCACGTGGCGGACTCTATGGAATCACCCGCCGGGCATGCCGGAACCAGCTCTCAGACGTGCCAGAAGCACGTGCCGGACACGCCGGAACCACCTACTAGAGAGACCGGAACCACCTGCCAGACCCGCCTGAACCACCTGCTGAGTACGCTGGAACAACCTGCTCTACTCGCTGGAGCCACCTGCTGGACACGCCAAAATCACCTGATGGCTACGCCAGCACCACTCGGCAGACAAGCCAGAATCACCTGCAGGGTATGCCGGAACCACCTCTCAGACGTGCCAGAACCCCTTGTCGGACACTCCGGAATCACCTGTCAGGCATGCCGGAACCACCTCTCGAACGTGCCAGAATGACGTGCCAGAGACACCGGATGCACCTGCCGAGCACGCCGGAACCTCCTCTTCGACTCGCCGGAACCACCAGCCAGAGACGCCAAAATCCCCTGCCAGGTAGGCCAGAATCACATGGCGGACGCTCCGGAATCTCCCGCCGGGAAGGTAGGAACCACCTCTCAAACATACTGGAAGCACGTGCCGGACATGCCGGCACCACGTACTGGACAGACCAGAAACACCTGCCGGACCTGCCTGAACCACCTGCTGAGCACACCGGAACAACTTGCTCGACTCGCTGGAGCCACCTGCTGGACACCCCAAAATCACCAGCCAGCTATGCCAGAACCACTTGCCGTACACTCCGGAATCACCTGCTGGTTACACCAGAGCCACTTGGTGGACAATCCAGAATCACCTGCCGGACATGCCAGAACCACCTGTCACACATGCCGGAACCACGTGCCTGACACGCCGGAACCACCTCGCGGACAGACCGGAACCACCTACCAGACATGCCTGAACCACCTGCCGAGCATGCCGGAACCACCTGCCGGACACGCCAAAATCACCTGCGGGCTAGGCCAGAACCACTTGTAGGACTCTCCTGGAGCACCTGCCGGGCATGCGGGAACCACCTCTCAGACGTGCCAGAACCACGCGCGGCACCTGACGGAACCCATTACCGGACAGACCGGAACCACCTGCCGGACACGCCAGAATCACCTGCCAAGAACACCGGAACCACCTGAACAGCTCGCCAGAAACACCTGCCGGACATGCCAAAATCACCTGCCGGCTACACCAGAACCTCTTGCCGGACACTCCGGAATCACCTGCCAGACATGAGGCAACCAAATGTCAGACGTGCCAGAACCACGTGCCAGAGACACCGGATGCAACTGCCGAGCATGCCGGAACCTCCTGCTCAACTCGCTGTAACCACCTGCCGGGGACGCCAAAATCACCTGTCAGCTAGGCCAGAACCACGTGGCGGACTCTATGGAATCACCCGCCGGGCATGCCGGAACCAGCTCTCAGACGTGCCAGAAGCACGTGCCGGACACGCCGGAACCACCTACTAGAGAGACCGGAACCACCTGCCAGACCCGCCTGAACCACCTGCTGAGTACGCTGGAACAACCTGCTCTACTCGCTGGAGCCACCTGCTGGACACGCCAAAATCACCTGATGGCTACGCCAGCACCACTCGGCAGACAAGCCAGAATCACCTGCAGGGTATGCCGGAACCACCTCTCAGACGTGCCAGAACCCCTTGTCGGACACTCCGGAATCACCTGTCAGGCATGCCGGAACCACCTCTCGAACGTGCCAGAATGACGTGCCAGAGACACCGGATGCACCTGCCGAGCACGCCGGAACCTCCTCTTCGACTCGCCGGAACCACCAGCCAGAGACGCCAAAATCCCCTGCCAGGTAGGCCAGAATCACATGGCGGACGCTCCGGAATCTCCCGCCGGGAAGGTAGGAACCACCTCTCAAACATACTGGAAGCACGTGCCGGACATGCCGGCACCACGTACTGGACAGACCAGAAACACCTGCCGGACCTGCCTGAACCACCTGCTGAGCACACCGGAACAACTTGCTCGACTCGCTGGAGCCACCTGCTGGACACCCCAAAATCACCAGCCAGCTATGCCAGAACCACTTGCCGTACACTCCGGAATCACCTGCTGGTTACACCAGAGCCACTTGGTGGACAATCCAGAATCACCTGCCGGACATGCCAGAACCACCTGTCACACATGCCGGAACCACGTGCCTGACACGCCGGAACCACCTCGCGGACAGACCGGAACCACCTACCAGACATGCCTGAACCACCTGCCGAGCATGCCGGAACCACCTGCCGGACACGCCAAAATCACCTGCGGGCTAGGCCAGAACCACTTGTAGGACTCTCCTGGAGCACCTGCCGGGCATGCGGGAACCACCTCTCAGACGTGCCAGAACCACGCGCGGCACCTGATGGAACCCATTACCGGACAGACCGGAACCACCTGCCGGACACGCCAGAATCACCTGCCAAGAACACCGGAACCACCTGAACAGCTCGCCAGAAACACCTGCCGGACATGCCAAAATCACCTGCCGGCTACACCAGAACCTCTTGCCGGACACTCCGGAATCACCTGCCAGACATGAGGCAACCAAATGTCAGACGTGCCAGAACCACGTGCCAGAGACACCGGATGCAACTGCCGAGCATGCCGGAACCTCCTGCTCAACTCGCTGTAACCACCTGCCGGGGACGCCAAAATCACCTGTCAGCTAGGCCAGAACCACGTGGCGGACTCTATGGAATCACCCGCCGGGCATGCCGGAACCAGCTCTCAGACGTGCCAGAAGCACGTGCCGGACACGCCGGAACCACCTACTAGAGAGACCGGAACCACCTGCCAGACCCGCCTGAACCACCTGCTGAGTACGCTGGAACAACCTGCTCTACTCGCTGGAGCCACCTGCTGGACACGCCAAAATCACCTGATGGCTACGCCAGCACCACTCGGCAGACAAGCCAGAATCACCTGCAGGGTATGCCGGAACCACCTCTCAGACGTGCCAGAACCCCTTGTCGGACACTCCGGAATCACCTGTCAGGCATGCCGGAACCACCTCTCGAACGTGCCAGAATGACGTGCCAGAGACACCGGATGCACCTGCCGAGCACGCCGGAACCTCCTCTTCGACTCGCCGGAACCACCAGCCAGAGACGCCAAAATCCCCTGCCAGGTAGGCCAGAATCACATGGCGGACGCTCCGGAATCTCCCGCCGGGAAGGTAGGAACCACCTCTCAAACATACTGGAAGCACGTGCCGGACATGCCGGCACCACGTACTGGACAGACCAGAAACACCTGCCGGACCTGCCTGAACCACCTGCTGAGCACACCGGAACAACTTGCTCGACTCGCTGGAGCCACCTGCTGGACACCCCAAAATCACCAGCCAGCTATGCCAGAACCACTTGCCGTACACTCCGGAATCACCTGCTGGTTACACCAGAGCCAATTGGTGGACAATCCAGAATCACCTGCCGGACATGCCAGAACCACCTGTCACACATGCCGGAACCACGTGCCTGACACGCCGGAACCACCTCGCGGACAGACCGGAACCACCTACCAGACATGCCTGAACCACCTGCCGAGCATGCCGGAACCACCTGCCGGACACGCCAAAATCACCTGCGGGCTAGGCCAGAACCACTTGTAGGACTCTCCTGGAGCACCTGCCGGGCATGCGGGAACCACCTCTCAGACGTGCCAGAACCACGCGCGGCACCTGACGGAACCCATTACCGGACAGACCGGAACCACCTGCCGGACACGCCAGAATCACCTGCCAAGAACACCGGAACCACCTGAACAGCTCGCCAGAAACACCTGCCGGACATGCCAAAATCACCTGCCGGCTACACCAGAACCTCTTGCCGGACACTCCGGAATCACCTGCCAGACATGAGGCAACCAAATGTCAGACGTGCCAGAACCACGTGCCAGAGACACCGGATGCAACTGCCGAGCATGCCGGAACCTCCTGCTCAACTCGCTGTAACCACCTGCCGGGGACGCCAAAATCACCTGTCAGCTAGGCCAGAACCACGTGGCGGACTCTATGGAATCACCCGCCGGGCATGCCGGAACCAGCTCTCAGACGTGCCAGAAGCACGTGCCGGACACGCCGGAACCACCTACTAGAGAGACCGGAACCACCTGCCAGACCCGCCTGAACCACCTGCTGAGTACGCTGGAACAACCTGCTCTACTCGCTGGAGCCACCTGCTGGACACGCCAAAATCACCTGATGGCTACGCCAGCACCACTCGGCAGACAAGCCAGAATCACCTGCAGGGTATGCCGGAACCACCTCTCAGACGTGCCAGAACCCCTTGTCGGACACTCCGGAATCACCTGTCAGGCATGCCGGAACCACCTCTCGAACGTGCCAGAATGACGTGCCAGAGACACCGGATGCACCTGCCGAGCACGCCGGAACCTCCTCTTCGACTCGCCGGAACCACCAGCCAGAGACGCCAAAATCCCCTGCCAGGTAGGCCAGAATCACATGGCGGACGCTCCGGAATCTCCCGCCGGGAAGGTAGGAACCACCTCTCAAACATACTGGAAGCACGTGCCGGACATGCCGGCACCACGTACTGGACAGACCAGAAACACCTGCCGGACCTGCCTGAACCACCTGCTGAGCACACCGGAACAACTTGCTCGACTCGCTGGAGCCACCTGCTGGACACCCCAAAATCACCAGCCAGCTATGCCAGAACCACTTGCCGTACACTCCGGAATCACCTGCTGGTTACACCAGAGCCACTTGGTGGACAATCCAGAATCACCTGCCGGACATGCCAGAACCACCTGTCACACATGCCGGAACCACGTGCCTGACACGCCGGAACCACCTCGCGGACAGACCGGAACCACCTACCAGACATGCCTGAACCACCTGCCGAGCATGCCGGAACCACCTGCCGGACACGCCAAAATCACCTGCGGGCTAGGCCAGAACCACTTGTAGGACTCTCCTGGAGCACCTGCCGGGCATGCGGGAACCACCTCTCAGACGTGCCAGAACCACGCGCGGCACCTGACGGAACCCATTACCGGACAGACCGGAACCACCTGCCGGACACGCCAGAATCACCTGCCAAGAACACCGGAACCACCTGAACAGCTCGCCAGAAACACCTGCCGGACATGCCAAAATCACCTGCCGGCTACACCAGAACCTCTTGCCGGACACTCCGGAATCACCTGCCAGACATGAGGCAACCAAATGTCAGACGTGCCAGAACCCCGTGCCAGAGACACCGGATGCAACTGCCGAGCATGCCGGAACCTCCTGCTCAACTCGCTGTAACCACCTGCCGGGGACGCCAAAATCACCTGTCAGCTAGGCCAGAACCACGTGGCGGACTCTATGGAATCACCCGCCGGGCATGCCGGAACCAGCTCTCAGACGTGCCAGAAGCACGTGCCGGACACGCCGGAACCACCTACTAGAGAGACCGGAACCACCTGCCAGACCCGCCTGAACCACCTGCTGAGTACGCTGGAACAACCTGCTCTACTCGCTGGAGCCACCTGCTGGACACGCCAAAATCACCTGATGGCTACGCCAGCACCACTCGGCAGACAAGCCAGAATCACCTGCAGGGTATGCCGGAACCACCTCTCAGACGTGCCAGAACCCCTTGTCGGACACTCCGGAATCACCTGTCAGGCATGCCGGAACCACCTCTCGAACGTGCCAGAATGACGTGCCAGAGACACCGGATGCACCTGCCGAGCACGCCGGAACCTCCTCTTCGACTCGCCGGAACCACCAGCCAGAGACGCCAAAATCCCCTGCCAGGTAGGCCAGAATCACATGGCGGACGCTCCGGAATCTCCCGCCGGGAAGGTAGGAACCACCTCTCAAACATACTGGAAGCACGTGCCGGACATGCCGGCACCACGTACTGGACAGACCAGAAACACCTGCCGGACCTGCCTGAACCACCTGCTGAGCACACCGGAACAACTTGCTCGACTCGCTGGAGCCACCTGCTGGACACCCCAAAATCACCAGCCAGCTATGCCAGAACCACTTGCCGTACACTCCGGAATCACCTGCTGGTTACACCAGAGCCACTTGGTGGACAATCCAGAATCACCTGCCGGACATGCCAGAACCACCTGTCACACATGCCGGAACCACGTGCCTGACACGCCGGAACCACCTCGCGGACAGACCGGAACCACCTACCAGACATGCCTGAACCACCTGCCGAGCATGCCGGAACCACCTGCCGGACACGCCAAAATCACCTGCGGGCTAGGCCAGAACCACTTGTAGGACTCTCCTGGAGCACCTGCCGGGCATGCGGGAACCACCTCTCAGACGTGCCAGAACCACGCGCGGCACCTGACGGAACCCATTACCGGACAGACCGGAACCACCTGCCGGACACGCCAGAATCACCTGCCAAGAACACCGGAACCACCTGAACAGCTCGCCAGAAACACCTGCCGGACATGCCAAAATCACCTGCCGGCTACACCAGAACCTCTTGCCGGACACTCCGGAATCACCTGCCAGACATGAGGCAACCAAATGTCAGACGTGCCAGAACCACGTGCCAGAGACACCGGATGCAACTGCCGAGCATGCCGGAACCTCCTGCTCAACTCGCTGTAACCACCTGCCGGGGACGCCAAAATCACCTGTCAGCTAGGCCAGAACCACGTGGCGGACTCTATGGAATCACCCGCCGGGCATGCCGGAACCAGCTCTCAGACGTGCCAGAAGCACGTGCCGGACACGCCGGAACCACCTACTAGAGAGACCGGAACCACCTGCCAGACCCGCCTGAACCACCTGCTGAGTACGCTGGAACAACCTGCTCTACTCGCTGGAGCCACCTGCTGGACACGCCAAAATCACCTGATGGCTACGCCAGCACCACTCGGCAGACAAGCCAGAATCACCTGCAGGGTATGCCGGAACCACCTCTCAGACGTGCCAGAACCCCTTGTCGGACACTCCGGAATCACCTGTCAGGCATGCCGGAACCACCTCTCGAACGTGCCAGAATGACGTGCCAGAGACACCGGATGCACCTGCCGAGCACGCCGGAACCTCCTCTTCGACTCGCCGGAACCACCAGCCAGAGACGCCAAAATCCCCTGCCAGGTAGGCCAGAATCACATGGCGGACGCTCCGGAATCTCCCGCCGGGAAGGTAGGAACCACCTCTCAAACATACTGGAAGCACGTGCCGGACATGCCGGCACCACGTACTGGACAGACCAGAAACACCTGCCGGACCTGCCTGAACCACCTGCTGAGCACACCGGAACAACTTGCTCGACTCGCTGGAGCCACCTGCTGGACACCCCAAAATCACCAGCCAGCTATGCCAGAACCACTTGCCGTACACTCCGGAATCACCTGCTGGTTACACCAGAGCCAATTGGTGGACAATCCAGAATCACCTGCCGGACATGCCAGAACCACCTGTCACACATGCCGGAACCACGTGCCTGACACGCCGGAACCACCTCGCGGACAGACCGGAACCACCTACCAGACATGCCTGAACCACCTGCCGAGCATGCCGGAACCACCTGCCGGACACGCCAAAATCACCTGCGGGCTAGGCCAGAACCACTTGTAGGACTCTCCTGGAGCACCTGCCGGGCATGCGGGAACCACCTCTCAGACGTGCCAGAACCACGCGCGGCACCTGACGGAACCCATTACCGGACAGACCGGAACCACCTGCCGGACACGCCAGAATCACCTGCCAAGAACACCGGAACCACCTGAACAGCTCGCCAGAAACACCTGCCGGACATGCCAAAATCACCTGCCGGCTACACCAGAACCTCTTGCCGGACACTCCGGAATCACCTGCCAGACATGAGGCAACCAAATGTCAGACGTGCCAGAACCACGTGCCAGAGACACCGGATGCAACTGCCGAGCATGCCGGAACCTCCTGCTCAACTCGCTGTAACCACCTGCCGGGGACGCCAAAATCACCTGTCAGCTAGGCCAGAACCACGTGGCGGACTCTATGGAATCACCCGCCGGGCATGCCGGAACCAGCTCTCAGACGTGCCAGAAGCACGTGCCGGACACGCCGGAACCACCTACTAGAGAGACCGGAACCACCTGCCAGACCCGCCTGAACCACCTGCTGAGTACGCTGGAACAACCTGCTCTACTCGCTGGAGCCACCTGCTGGACACGCCAAAATCACCTGATGGCTACGCCAGCACCACTCGGCAGACAAGCCAGAATCACCTGC
Organism: Equus asinus; assembly: GCF_041296235.1. NCBI lineage: Eukaryota > Metazoa > Chordata > Mammalia > Perissodactyla > Equidae > Equus > Equus asinus. The sequence continues at coordinate 58,472 of NW_027225453.1, read as the reverse complement.
AGGGTATGCCGGAACCACCTCTCAGACGTGCCAGAACCCCTTGTCGGACACTCCGGAATCACCTGTCAGGCATGCCGGAACCACCTCTCGAACGTGCCAGAATGACGTGCCAGAGACACCGGATGCACCTGCCGAGCACGCCGGAACCTCCTCTTCGACTCGCCGGAACCACCAGCCAGAGACGCCAAAATCCCCTGCCAGGTAGGCCAGAATCACATGGCGGACGCTCCGGAATCTCCCGCCGGGAAGGTAGGAACCACCTCTCAAACATACTGGAAGCACGTGCCGGACATGCCGGCACCACGTACTGGACAGACCAGAAACACCTGCCGGACCTGCCTGAACCACCTGCTGAGCACACCGGAACAACTTGCTCGACTCGCTGGAGCCACCTGCTGGACACCCCAAAATCACCAGCCAGCTATGCCAGAACCACTTGCCGTACACTCCGGAATCACCTGCTGGTTACACCAGAGCCACTTGGTGGACAATCCAGAATCACCTGCCGGACATGCCAGAACCACCTGTCACACATGCTGGAACCACGTGCCTGACACGCCGGAACCACCTCGCGGACAGACCGGAACCACCTACCAGACATGCCTGAACCACCTGCCGAGCATGCCGGAACCACCTGCCGGACACGCCAAAATCACCTGCGGGCTAGGCCAGAACCACTTGTAGGACTCTCCTGGAGCACCTGCCGGGCATGCGGGAACCACCTCTCAGACGTGCCAGAACCACGCGCGGCACCTGACGGAACCCATTACCGGACAGACCGGAACCACCTGCCGGACACGCCAGAATCACCTGCCAAGAACACCGGAACCACCTGAACAGCTCGCCAGAAACACCTGCCGGACATGCCAAAATCACCTGCCGGCTACACCAGAACCTCTTGCCGGACACTCCGGAATCACCTGCCAGACATGAGGCAACCAAATGTCAGACGTGCCAGAACCACGTGCCAGAGACACCGGATGCAACTGCCGAGCATGCCGGAACCTCCTGCTCAACTCGCTGTAACCACCTGCCGGGGACGCCAAAATCACCTGTCAGCTAGGCCAGAACCACGTGGCGGACTCTATGGAATCACCCGCCGGGCATGCCGGAACCAGCTCTCAGACGTGCCAGAAGCACGTGCCGGACACGCCGGAACCACCTACTAGAGAGACCGGAACCACCTGCCAGACCCGCCTGAACCACCTGCTGAGTACGCTGGAACAACCTGCTCTACTCGCTGGAGCCACCTGCTGGACACGCCAAAATCACCTGATGGCTACGCCAGCACCACTCGGCAGACAAGCCAGAATCACCTGCAGGGTATGCCGGAACCACCTCTCAGACGTGCCAGAACCCCTTGTCGGACACTCCGGAATCACCTGTCAGGCATGCCGGAACCACCTCTCGAACGTGCCAGAATGACGTGCCAGAGACACCGGATGCACCTGCCGAGCACGCCGGAACCTCCTCTTCGACTCGCCGGAACCACCAGCCAGAGACGCCAAAATCCCCTGCCAGGTAGGCCAGAATCACATGGCGGACGCTCCGGAATCTCCCGCCGGGAAGGTAGGAACCACCTCTCAAACATACTGGAAGCACGTGCCGGACATGCCGGCACCACGTACTGGACAGACCAGAAACACCTGCCGGACCTGCCTGAACCACCTGCTGAGCACACCGGAACAACTTGCTCGACTCGCTGGAGCCACCTGCTGGACACCCCAAAATCACCAGCCAGCTATGCCAGAACCACTTGCCGTACACTCCGGAATCACCTGCTGGTTACACCAGAGCCACTTGGTGGACAATCCAGAATCACCTGCCGGACATGCCAGAACCACCTGTCACACATGCCGGAACCACGTGCCTGACACGCCGGAACCACCTCGCGGACAGACCGGAACCACCTACCAGACATGCCTGAACCACCTGCCGAGCATGCCGGAACCACCTGCCGGACACGCCAAAATCACCTGCGGGCTAGGCCAGAACCACTTGTAGGACTCTCCTGGAGCACCTGCCGGGCATGCGGGAACCACCTCTCAGACGTGCCAGAACCACGCGCGGCACCTGACGGAACCCATTACCGGACAGACCGGAACCACCTGCCGGACACGCCAGAATCACCTGCCAAGAACACCGGAACCACCTGAACAGCTCGCCAGAAACACCTGCCGGACATGCCAAAATCACCTGCCGGCTACACCAGAACCTCTTGCCGGACACTCCGGAATCACCTGCCAGACATGAGGCAACCAAATGTCAGACGTGCCAGAACCACGTGCCAGAGACACCGGATGCAACTGCCGAGCATGCCGGAACCTCCTGCTCAACTCGCTGTAACCACCTGCCGGGGACGCCAAAATCACCTGTCAGCTAGGCCAGAACCACGTGGCGGACTCTATGGAATCACCCGCCGGGCATGCCGGAACCAGCTCTCAGACGTGCCAGAAGCACGTGCCGGACACGCCGGAACCACCTACTAGAGAGACCGGAACCACCTGCCAGACCCGCCTGAACCACCTGCTGAGTACGCTGGAACAACCTGCTCTACTCGCTGGAGCCACCTGCTGGACACGCCAAAATCACCTGATGGCTACGCCAGCACCACTCGGCAGACAAGCCAGAATCACCTGCAGGGTATGCCGGAACCACCTCTCAGACGTGCCAGAACCCCTTGTCGGACACTCCGGAATCACCTGTCAGGCATGCCGGAACCACCTCTCGAACGTGCCAGAATGACGTGCCAGAGACACCGGATGCACCTGCCGAGCACGCCGGAACCTCCTCTTCGACTCGCCGGAACCACCAGCCAGAGACGCCAAAATCCCCTGCCAGGTAGGCCAGAATCACATGGCGGACGCTCCGGAATCTCCCGCCGGGAAGGTAGGAACCACCTCTCAAACATACTGGAAGCACGTGCCGGACATGCCGGCACCACGTACTGGACAGACCAGAAACACCTGCCGGACCTGCCTGAACCACCTGCTGAGCACACCGGAACAACTTGCTCGACTCGCTGGAGCCACCTGCTGGACACCCCAAAATCACCAGCCAGCTATGCCAGAACCACTTGCCGTACACTCCGGAATCACCTGCTGGTTACACCAGAGCCACTTGGTGGACAATCCAGAATCACCTGCCGGACATGCCAGAACCACCTGTCACACATGCCGGAACCACGTGCCTGACACGCCGGAACCACCTCGCGGACAGACCGGAACCACCTACCAGACATGCCTGAACCACCTGCCGAGCATGCCGGAACCACCTGCCGGACACGCCAAAATCACCTGCGGGCTAGGCCAGAACCACTTGTAGGACTCTCCTGGAGCACCTGCCGGGCATGCGGGAACCACCTCTCAGACGTGCCAGAACCACGCGCGGCACCTGACGGAACCCATTACCGGACAGACCGGAACCACCTGCCGGACACGCCAGAATCACCTGCCAAGAACACCGGAACCACCTGAACAGCTCGCCAGAAACACCTGCCGGACATGCCAAAATCACCTGCCGGCTACACCAGAACCTCTTGCCGGACACTCCGGAATCACCTGCCAGACATGAGGCAACCAAATGTCAGACGTGCCAGAACCACGTGCCAGAGACACCGGATGCAACTGCCGAGCATGCCGGAACCTCCTGCTCAACTCGCTGTAACCACCTGCCGGGGACGCCAAAATCACCTGTCAGCTAGGCCAGAACCACGTGGCGGACTCTATGGAATCACCCGCCGGGCATGCCGGAACCAGCTCTCAGACGTGCCAGAAGCACGTGCCGGACACGCCGGAACCACCTACTAGAGAGACCGGAACCACCTGCCAGACCCGCCTGAACCACCTGCTGAGTACGCTGGAACAACCTGCTCTACTCGCTGGAGCCACCTGCTGGACACGCCAAAATCACCTGATGGCTACGCCAGCACCACTCGGCAGACAAGCCAGAATCACCTGCAGGGTATGCCGGAACCACCTCTCAGACGTGCCAGAACCCCTTGTCGGACACTCCGGAATCACCTGTCAGGCATGCCGGAACCACCTCTCGAACGTGCCAGAATGACGTGCCAGAGACACCGGATGCACCTGCCGAGCACGCCGGAACCTCCTCTTCGACTCGCCGGAACCACCAGCCAGAGACGCCAAAATCCCCTGCCAGGTAGGCCAGAATCACATGGCGGACGCTCCGGAATCTCCCGCCGGGAAGGTAGGAACCACCTCTCAAACATACTGGAAGCACGTGCCGGACATGCCGGCACCACGTACTGGACAGACCAGAAACACCTGCCGGACCTGCCTGAACCACCTGCTGAGCACACCGGAACAACTTGCTCGACTCGCTGGAGCCACCTGCTGGACACCCCAAAATCACCAGCCAGCTATGCCAGAACCACTTGCCGTACACTCCGGAATCACCTGCTGGTTACACCAGAGCCACTTGGTGGACAATCCAGAATCACCTGCCGGACATGCCAGAACCACCTGTCACACATGCCGGAACCACGTGCCTGACACGCCGGAACCACCTCGCGGACAGACCGGAACCACCTACCAGACATGCCTGAACCACCTGCCGAGCATGCCGGAACCACCTGCCGGACACGCCAAAATCACCTGCGGGCTAGGCCAGAACCACTTGTAGGACTCTCCTGGAGCACCTGCCGGGCATGCGGGAACCACCTCTCAGACGTGCCAGAACCACGCGCGGCACCTGACGGAACCCATTACCGGACAGACCGGAACCACCTGCCGGACACGCCAGAATCACCTGCCAAGAACACCGGAACCACCTGAACAGCTCGCCAGAAACACCTGCCGGACATGCCAAAATCACCTGCCGGCTACACCAGAACCTCTTGCCGGACACTCCGGAATCACCTGCCAGACATGAGGCAACCAAATGTCAGACGTGCCAGAACCACGTGCCAGAGACACCGGATGCAACTGCCGAGCATGCCGGAACCTCCTGCTCAACTCGCTGTAACCACCTGCCGGGGACGCCAAAATCACCTGTCAGCTAGGCCAGAACCACGTGGCGGACTCTATGGAATCACCCGCCGGGCATGCCGGAACCAGCTCTCAGACGTGCCAGAAGCACGTGCCGGACACGCCGGAACCACCTACTAGAGAGACCGGAACCACCTGCCAGACCCGCCTGAACCACCTGCTGAGTACGCTGGAACAACCTGCTCTACTCGCTGGAGCCACCTGCTGGACACGCCAAAATCACCTGATGGCTACGCCAGCACCACTCGGCAGACAAGCCAGAATCACCTGCAGGGTATGCCGGAACCACCTCTCAGACGTGCCAGAACCCCTTGTCGGACACTCCGGAATCACCTGTCAGGCATGCCGGAACCACCTCTCGAACGTGCCAGAATGACGTGCCAGAGACACCGGATGCACCTGCCGAGCACGCCGGAACCTCCTCTTCGACTCGCCGGAACCACCAGCCAGAGACGCCAAAATCCCCTGCCAGGTAGGCCAGAATCACATGGCGGACGCTCCGGAATCTCCCGCCGGGAAGGTAGGAACCACCTCTCAAACATACTGGAAGCACGTGCCGGACATGCCGGCACCACGTACTGGACAGACCAGAAACACCTGCCGGACCTGCCTGAACCACCTGCTGAGCACACCGGAACAACTTGCTCGACTCGCTGGAGCCACCTGCTGGACACCCCAAAATCACCAGCCAGCTATGCCAGAACCACTTGCCGTACACTCCGGAATCACCTGCTGGTTACACCAGAGCCACTTGGTGGACAATCCAGAATCACCTGCCGGACATGCCAGAACCACCTGTCACACATGCCGGAACCACGTGCCTGACACGCCGGAACCACCTCGCGGACAGACCGGAACCACCTACCAGACATGCCTGAACCACCTGCCGAGCATGCCGGAACCACCTGCCGGACACGCCAAAATCACCTGCGGGCTAGGCCAGAACCACTTGTAGGACTCTCCTGGAGCACCTGCCGGGCATGCGGGAACCACCTCTCAGACGTGCCAGAACCACGCGCGGCACCTGACGGAACCCATTACCGGACAGACCGGAACCACCTGCCGGACACGCCAGAATCACCTGCCAAGAACACCGGAACCACCTGAACAGCTCGCCAGAAACACCTGCCGGACATGCCAAAATCACCTGCCGGCTACACCAGAACCTCTTGCCGGACACTCCGGAATCACCTGCCAGACATGAGGCAACCAAATGTCAGACGTGCCAGAACCACGTGCCAGAGACACCGGATGCAACTGCCGAGCATGCCGGAACCTCCTGCTCAACTCGCTGTAACCACCTGCCGGGGACGCCAAAATCACCTGTCAGCTAGGCCAGAACCACGTGGCGGACTCTATGGAATCACCCGCCGGGCATGCCGGAACCAGCTCTCAGACGTGCCAGAAGCACGTGCCGGACACGCCGGAACCACCTACTAGAGAGACCGGAACCACCTGCCAGACCCGCCTGAACCACCTGCTGAGTACGCTGGAACAACCTGCTCTACTCGCTGGAGCCACCTGCTGGACACGCCAAAATCACCTGATGGCTACGCCAGCACCACTCGGCAGACAAGCCAGAATCACCTGCAGGGTATGCCGGAACCACCTCTCAGACGTGCCAGAACCCCTTGTCGGACACTCCGGAATCACCTGTCAGGCATGCCGGAACCACCTCTCGAACGTGCCAGAATGACGTGCCAGAGACACCGGATGCACCTGCCGAGCACGCCGGAACCTCCTCTTCGACTCGCCGGAACCACCAGCCAGAGACGCCAAAATCCCCTGCCAGGTAGGCCAGAATCACATGGCGGACGCTCCGGAATCTCCCGCCGGGAAGGTAGGAACCACCTCTCAAACATACTGGAAGCACGTGCCGGACATGCCGGCACCACGTACTGGACAGACCAGAAACACCTGCCGGACCTGCCTGAACCACCTGCTGAGCACACCGGAACAACTTGCTCGACTCGCTGGAGCCACCTGCTGGACACCCCAAAATCACCAGCCAGCTATGCCAGAACCACTTGCCGTACACTCCGGAATCACCTGCTGGTTACACCAGAGCCACTTGGTGGACAATCCAGAATCACCTGCCGGACATGCCAGAACCACCTGTCACACATGCCGGAACCACGTGCCTGACACGCCGGAACCACCTCGCGGACAGACCGGAACCACCTACCAGACATGCCTGAACCACCTGCCGAGCATGCCGGAACCACCTGCCGGACACGCCAAAATCACCTGCGGGCTAGGCCAGAACCACTTGTAGGACTCTCCTGGAGCACCTGCCGGGCATGCGGGAACCACCTCTCAGACGTGCCAGAACCACGCGCGGCACATGACGGAACCCATTACCGGACAGACCGGAACCACCTGCCGGACACGCCAGAATCACCTGCCAAGAACACCGGAACCACCTGAACAGCTCGCCAGAAACACCTGCCGGACATGCCAAAATCACCTGCCGGCTACACCAGAACCTCTTGCCGGACACTCCGGAATCACCTGCCAGACATGAGGCAACCAAATGTCAGACGTGCCAGAACCACGTGCCAGAGACACCGGATGCAACTGCCGAGCATGCCGGAACCTCCTGCTCAACTCGCTGTAACCACCTGCCGGGGACGCCAAAATCACCTGTCAGCTAGGCCAGAACCACGTGGCGGACTCTATGGAATCACCCGCCGGGCATGCCGGAACCAGCTCTCAGACGTGCCAGAAGCACGTGCCGGACACGCCGGAACCACCTACTAGAGAGACCGGAACCACCTGCCAGACCCGCCTGAACCACCTGCTGAGTACGCTGGAACAACCTGCTCTACTCGCTGGAGCCACCTGCTGGACACGCCAAAATCACCTGATGGCTATGCCAGCACCACTCGGCAGACAAGCCAGAATCACCTGCAGGGTATGCCGGAACCACCTCTCAGACGTGCCAGAACCCCTTGTCGGACACTCCGGAATCACCTGTCAGGCATGCCGGAACCACCTCTCGAACGTGCCAGAATGACGTGCCAGAGACACCGGATGCACCTGCCGAGCACGCCGGAACCTCCTCTTCGACTCGCCGGAACCACCAGCCAGAGACGCCAAAATCCCCTGCCAGGTAGGCCAGAATCACATGGCGGACGCTCCGGAATCTCCCGCCGGGAAGGTAGGAACCACCTCTCAAACATACTGGAAGCACGTGCCGGACATGCCGGCACCACGTACTGGACAGACCAGAAACACCTGCCGGACCTGCCTGAACCACCTGCTGAGCACACCGGAACAACTTGCTCGACTCGCTGGAGCCACCTGCTGGACACCCCAAAATCACCAGCCAGCTATGCCAGAACCACTTGCCGTACACTCCGGAATCACCTGCTGGTTACACCAGAGCCACTTGGTGGACAATCCAGAATCACCTGCCGGACATGCCAGAACCACCTGTCACACATGCCGGAACCACGTGCCTGACACGCCGGAACCACCTCGCGGACAGACCGGAACCACCTACCAGACATGCCTGAACCACCTGCCGAGCATGCCGGAACCACCTGCCGGACACGCCAAAATCACCTGCGGGCTAGGCCAGAACCACTTGTAGGACTCTCCTGGAGCACCTGCCGGGCATGCGGGAACCACCTCTCAGACGTGCCAGAACCACGCGCGGCACCTGACGGAACCCATTACCGGACAGACCGGAACCACCTGCCGGACACGCCAGAATCACCTGCCAAGAACACCGGAACCACCTGAACAGCTCGCCAGAAACACCTGCCGGACATGCCAAAATCACCTGCCGGCTACACCAGAACCTCTTGCCGGACACTCCGGAATCACCTGCCAGACATGAGGCAACCAAATGTCAGACGTGCCAGAACCACGTGCCAGAGACACCGGATGCAACTGCCGAGCATGCCGGAACCTCCTGCTCAACTCGCTGTAACCACCTGCCGGGGACGCCAAAATCACCTGTCAGCTAGGCCAGAACCACGTGGCGGACTCTATGGAATCACCCGCCGGGCATGCCGGAACCAGCTCTCAGACGTGCCAGAAGCACGTGCCGGACACGCCGGAACCACCCACTAGAGAGACCGGAACCACCTGCCAGACCCGCCTGAACCACCTGCTGAGTACGCTGGAACAACCTGCTCTACTCGCTGGAGCCACCTGCTGGACACGCCAAAATCACCTGATGGCTACGCCAGCACCACTCGGCAGACAAGCCAGAATCACCTGCAGGGTATGCCGGAACCACCTCTCAGACGTGCCAGAACCCCTTGTCGGACACTCCGGAATCACCTGTCAGGCATGCCGGAACCACCTCTCGAACGTGCCAGAATGACGTGCCAGAGACACCGGATGCACCTGCCGAGCACGCCGGAACCTCCTCTTCGACTCGCCGGAACCACCAGCCAGAGACGCCAAAATCCCCTGCCAGGTAGGCCAGAATCACATGGCGGACGCTCCGGAATCTCCCGCCGGGAAGGTAGGAACCACCTCTCAAACATACTGGAAGCACGTGCCGGACATGCCGGCACCACGTACTGGACAGACCAGAAACACCTGCCGGACCTGCCTGAACCACCTGCTGAGCACACCGGAACAACTTGCTCGACTCGCTGGAGCCACCTGCTGGACACCCCAAAATCACCAGCCAGCTATGCCAGAACCACTTGCCGTACACTCCGGAATCACCTGCTGGTTACACCAGAGCCACTTGGTGGACAATCCAGAATCACCTGCCGGACATGCCAGAACCACCTGTCACACATGCCGGAACCACGTGCCTGACACGCCGGAACCACCTCGCGGACAGACCGGAACCACCTACCAGACATGCCTGAACCACCTGCCGAGCATGCCGGAACCACCTGCCGGACACGCCAAAATCACCTGCGGGCTAGGCCAGAACCACTTGTAGGACTCTCCTGGAGCACCTGCCGGGCATGCGGGAACCACCTCTCAGACGTGCCAGAACCACGCGCGGCACCTGACGGAACCCATTACCGGACAGACCGGAACCACCTGCCGGACACGCCAGAATCACCTGCCAAGAACACCGGAACCACCTGAACAGCTCGCCAGAAACACCTGCCGGACATGCCAAAATCACCTGCCGGCTACACCAGAACCTCTTGCCGGACACTCCGGAATCACCTGCCAGACATGAGGCAACCAAATGTCAGACGTGCCAGAACCACGTGCCAGAGACACCGGATGCAACTGCCGAGCATGCCGGAACCTCCTGCTCAACTCGCTGTAACCACCTGCCGGGGACGCCAAAATCACCTGTCAGCTAGGCCAGAACCACGTGGCGGACTCTATGGAATCACCCGCCGGGCATGCCGGAACCAGCTCTCAGACGTGCCAGAAGCACGTGCCGGACACGCCGGAACCACCTACTAGAGAGACCGGAACCACCTGCCAGACCCGCCTGAACCACCTGCTGAGTACGCTGGAACAACCTGCTCTACTCGCTGGAGCCACCTGCTGGACACGCCAAAATCACCTGATGGCTACGCCAGCACCACTCGGCAGACAAGCCAGAATCACCTGCAGGGTATGCCGGAACCACCTCTCAGACGTGCCAGAACCCCTTGTCGGACACTCCGGAATCACCTGTCAGGCATGCCGGAACCACCTCTCGAACGTGCCAGAATGACGTGCCAGAGACACCGGATGCACCTGCCGAGCACGCCGGAACCTCCTCTTCGACTCGCCGGAACCACCAGCCAGAGACGCCAAAATCCCCTGCCAGGTAGGCCAGAATCACATGGCGGACGCTCCGGAATCTCCCGCCGGGAAGGTAGGAACCACCTCTCAAACATACTGGAAGCACGTGCCGGACATGCCGGCACCACGTACTGGACAGACCAGAAACACCTGCCGGACCTGCCTGAACCACCTGCTGAGCACACCGGAACAACTTGCTCGACTCGCTGGAGCCACCTGCTGGACACCCCAAAATCACCAGCCAGCTATGCCAGAACCACTTGCCGTACACTCCGGAATCACCTGCTGGTTACACCAGAGCCACTTGGTGGACAATCCAGAATCACCTGCCGGACATGCCAGAACCACCTGTCACACATGCCGGAACCACGTGCCTGACACGCCGGAACCACCTCGCGGACAGACCGGAACCACCTACCAGACATGCCTGAACCACCTGCCGAGCATGCCGGAACCACCTGCCGGACACGCCAAAATCACCTGCGGGCTAGGCCAGAACCACTTGTAGGACTCTCCTGGAGCACCTGCCGGGCATGCGGGAACCACCTCTCAGACGTGCCAGAACCACGCGCGGCACCTGACGGAACCCATTACCGGACAGACCGGAACCACCTGCCGGACACGCCAGAATCACCTGCCAAGAACACCGGAACCACCTGAACAGCTCGCCAGAAACACCTGCCGGACATGCCAAAATCACCTGCCGGCTACACCAGAACCTCTTGCCGGACACTCCGGAATCACCTGCCAGACATGAGGCAACCAAATGTCAGACGTGCCAGAACCACGTGCCAGAGACACCGGATGCAACTGCCGAGCATGCCGGAACCTCCTGCTCAACTCGCTGTAACCACCTGCCGGGGACGCCAAAATCACCTGTCAGCTAGGCCAGAACCACGTGGCGGACTCTATGGAATCACCCGCCGGGCATGCCGGAACCAGCTCTCAGACGTGCCAGAAGCACGTGCCGGACACGCCGGAACCACCTACTAGAGAGACCGGAACCACCTGCCAGACCCGCCTGAACCACCTGCTGAGTACGCTGGAACAACCTGCTCTACTCGCTGGAGCCACCTGCTGGACACGCCAAAATCACCTGATGGCTACGCCAGCACCACTCGGCAGACAAGCCAGAATCACCTGCAGGGTATGCCGGAACCACCTCTCAGACGTGCCAGAACCCCTTGTCGGACACTCCGGAATCACCTGTCAGGCATGCCGGAACCACCTCTCGAACGTGCCAGAATGACGTGCCAGAGACACCGGATGCACCTGCCGAGCACGCCGGAACCTCCTCTTCGACTCGCCGGAACCACCAGCCAGAGACGCCAAAATCCCCTGCCAGGTAGGCCAGAATCACATGGCGGACGCTCCGGAATCTCCCGCCGGGAAGGTAGGAACCACCTCTCAAACATACTGGAAGCACGTGCCGGACATGCCGGCACCACGTACTGGACAGACCAGAAACACCTGCCGGACCTGCCTGAACCACCTGCTGAGCACACCGGAACAACTTGCTCGACTCGCTGGAGCCACCTGCTGGACACCCCAAAATCACCAGCCAGCTATGCCAGAACCACTTGCCGTACACTCCGGAATCACCTGCTGGTTACACCAGAGCCACTTGGTGGACAATCCAGAATCACCTGCCGGACATGCCAGAACCACCTGTCACACATGCCGGAACCACGTGCCTGACACGCCGGAACCACCTCGCGGACAGACCGGAACCACCTACCAGACATGCCTGAACCACCTGCCGAGCATGCCGGAACCACCTGCCGGACACGCCAAAATCACCTGCGGGCTAGGCCAGAACCACTTGTAGGACTCTCCTGGAGCACCTGCCGGGCATGCGGGAACCACCTCTCAGACGTGCCAGAACCACGCGCGGCACCTGACGGAACCCATTACCGGACAGACCGGAACCACCTGCCGGACACGCCAGAATCACCTGCCAAGAACACCGGAACCACCTGAACAGCTCGCCAGAAACACCTGCCGGACATGCCAAAATCACCTGCCGGCTACACCAGAACCTCTTGCCGGACACTCCGGAATCACCTGCCAGACATGAGGCAACCAAATGTCAGACGTGCCAGAACCACGTGCCAGAGACACCGGATGCAACTGCCGAGCATGCCGGAACCTCCTGCTCAACTCGCTGTAACCACCTGCCGGGGACGCCAAAATCACCTGTCAGCTAGGCCAGAACCACGTGGCGGACTCTATGGAATCACCCGCCGGGCATGCCGGAACCAGCTCTCAGACGTGCCAGAAGCACGTGCCGGACACGCCGGAACCACCTACTAGAGAGACCGGAACCACCTGCCAGACCCGCCTGAACCACCTGCTGAGTACGCTGGAACAACCTGCTCTACTCGCTGGAGCCACCTGCTGGACACGCCAAAATCACCTGATGGCTACGCCAGCACCACTCGGCAGACAAGCCAGAATCACCTGCAGGGTATGCCGGAACCACCTCTCAGACGTGCCAGAACCCCTTGTCGGACACTCCGGAATCACCTGTCAGGCATGCCGGAACCACCTCTCGAACATGCCAGAATGACGTGCCAGAGACACCGGATGCACCTGCCGAGCACGCCGGAACCTCCTCTTCGACTCGCCGGAACCACCAGCCAGAGACGCCAAAATCCCCTGCCAGGTAGGCCAGAATCACATGGCGGACGCTCCGGAATCTCCCGCCGGGAAGGTAGGAACCACCTCTCAAACATACTGGAAGCACGTGCCGGACATGCCGGCACCACGTACTGGACAGACCAGAAACACCTGCCGGACCTGCCTGAACCACCTGCTGAGCACACCGGAACAACTTGCTCGACTCGCTGGAGCCACCTGCTGGACACCCCAAAATCACCAGCCAGCTATGCCAGAACCACTTGCCGTACACTCCGGAATCACCTGCTGGTTACACCAGAGCCACTTGGTGGACAATCCAGAATCACCTGCCGGACATGCCAGAACCACCTGTCACACATGCCGGAACCACGTGCCTGACACGCCGGAACCACCTCGCGGACAGACCGGAACCACCTACCAGACATGCCTGAACCACCTGCCGAGCATGCCGGAACCACCTGCCGGACACGCCAAAATCACCTGCGGGCTAGGCCAGAACCACTTGTAGGACTCTCCTGGAGCACCTGCCGGGCATGCGGGAACCACCTCTCAGACGTGCCAGAACCACGCGCGGCACCTGACGGAACCCATTACCGGACAGACCGGAACCACCTGCCGGACACGCCAGAATCACCTGCCAAGAACACCGGAACCACCTGAACAGCTCGCCAGAAACACCTGCCGGACATGCCAAAATCACCTGCCGGCTACACCAGAACCTCTTGCCGGACACTCCGGAATCACCTGCCAGACATGAGGCAACCAAATGTCAGACGTGCCAGAACCACGTGCCAGAGACACCGGATGCAACTGCCGAGCATGCCGGAACCTCCTGCTCAACTCGCTGTAACCACCTGCCGGGGACGCCAAAATCACCTGTCAGCTAGGCCAGAACCACGTGGCGGACTCTATGGAATCACCCGCCGGGCATGCCGGAACCAGCTCTCAGACGTGCCAGAAGCACGTGCCGGACACGCCGGAACCACCTACTAGAGAGACCGGAACCACCTGCCAGACCCGCCTGAACCACCTGCTGAGTACGCTGGAACAACCTGCTCTACTCGCTGGAGCCACCTGCTGGACACGCCAAAATCACCTGATGGCTACGCCAGCACCACTCGGCAGACAAGCCAGAATCACCTGCAGGGTATGCCGGAACCACCTCTCAGACGTGCCAGAACCCCTTGTCGGACACTCCGGAATCACCTGTCAGGCATGCCGGAACCACCTCTCGAACATGCCAGAATGACGTGCCAGAGACACCGGATGCACCTGCCGAGCACGCCGGAACCTCCTCTTCGACTCGCCGGAACCACCAGCCAGAGACGCCAAAATCCCCTGCCAGGTAGGCCAGAATCACATGGCGGACGCTCCGGAATCTCCCGCCGGGAAGGTAGGAACCACCTCTCAAACATACTGGAAGCACGTGCCGGACATGCCGGCACCACGTACTGGACAGACCAGAAACACCTGCCGGACCTGCCTGAACCACCTGCTGAGCACACCGGAACAACTTGCTCGACTCGCTGGAGCCACCTGCTGGACACCCCAAAATCACCAGCCAGCTATGCCAGAACCACTTGCCGTACACTCCGGAATCACCTGCTGGTTACACCAGAGCCACTTGGTGGACAATCCAGAATCACCTGCCGGACATGCCAGAACCACCTGTCACACATGCCGGAACCACGTGCCTGACACGCCGGAACCACCTCGCGGACAGACCGGAACCACCTACCAGACATGCCTGAACCACCTGCCGAGCATGCCGGAACCACCTGCCGGACACGCCAAAATCACCTGCGGGCTAGGCCAGAACCACTTGTAGGACTCTCCTGGAGCACCTGCCGGGCATGCGGGAACCACCTCTCAGACGTGCCAGAACCACGCGCGGCACCTGACGGAACCCATTACCGGACAGACCGGAACCACCTGCCGGACACGCCAGAATCACCTGCCAAGAACACCGGAACCACCTGAACAGCTCGCCAGAAACACCTGCCGGACATGCCAAAATCACCTGCCGGCTACACCAGAACCTCTTGCCGGACACTCCGGAATCACCTGCCAGACATGATGCAACCAAATGTCAGACGTGCCAGAACCACGTGCCAGAGACACCGGATGCAACTGCCGAGCATGCCGGAACCTCCTGCTCAACTCGCTGTAACCACCTGCCGGGGACGCCAAAATCACCTGTCAGCTAGGCCAGAACCACGTGGCGGACTCTATGGAATCACCCGCCGGGCATGCCGGAACCAGCTCTCAGACGTGCCAGAAGCACGTGCCGGACACGCCGGAACCACCTACTAGAGAGACCGGAACCACCTGCCAGACCCGCCTGAACCACCTGCTGAGTACGCTGGAACAACCTGCTCTACTCGCTGGAGCCACCTGCTGGACACGCCAAAATCACCTGATGGCTACGCCAGCACCACTCGGCAGACAAGCCAGAATCACCTGCAAGGTATGCCGGAACCACCTCTCAGACGTGCCAGAACCCCTTGTCGGACACTCCGGAATCACCTGTCAGGCATGCCGGAACCACCTCTCGAACGTGCCAGAATGACGTGCCAGAGACACCGGATGCACCTGCCGAGCACGCCGGAACCTCCTCTTCGACTCGCCGGAACCACCAGCCAGAGACGCCAAAATCCCCTGCCAGGTAGGCCAGAATCACATGGCGGACGCTCCGGAATCTCCCGCCGGGAAGGTAGGAACCACCTCTCAAACATACTGGAAGCACGTGCCGGACATGCCGGCACCACGTACTGGACAGACCAGAAACACCTGCCGGACCTGCCTGAACCACCTGCTGAGCACACCGGAACAACTTGCTCGACTCGCTGGAGCCACCTGCTGGACACCCCAAAATCACCAGCCAGCTATGCCAGAACCACTTGCCGTACACTCCGGAATCACCTGCTGGTTACACCAGAGCCACTTGGTGGACAATCCAGAATCACCTGCCGGACATGCCAGAACCACCTGTCACACATGCCGGAACCACGTGCCTGACACGCCGGAACCACCTCGCGGACAGACCGGAACCACCTACCAGACATGCCTGAACCACCTGCCGAGCATGCCGGAACCACCTGCCGGACACGCCAAAATCACCTGCGGGCTAGGCCAGAACCACTTGTAGGACTCTCCTGGAGCACCTGCCGGGCATGCGGGAACCACCTCTCAGACGTGCCAGAACCACGCGCGGCACATGACGGAACCCATTACCGGACAGACCGGAACCACCTGCCGGACACGCCAGAATCACCTGCCAAGAACACCGGAACCACCTGAACAGCTCGCCAGAAACACCTGCCGGACATGCCAAAATCACCTGCCGGCTACACCAGAACCTCTTGCCGGACACTCCGGAATCACCTGCCAGACATGAGGCAACCAAATGTCAGACGTGCCAGAACCACGTGCCAGAGACACCGGATGCAACTGCCGAGCATGCCGGAACCTCCTGCTCAACTCGCTGTAACCACCTGCCGGGGACGCCAAAATCACCTGTCAGCTAGGCCAGAACCACGTGGCGGACTCTATGGAATCACCCGCCGGGCATGCCGGAACCAGCTCTCAGACGTGCCAGAAGCACGTGCCGGACACGCCGGAACCACCTACTAGAGAGACCGGAACCACCTGCCAGACCCGCCTGAACCACCTGCTGAGTACGCTGGAACAACCTGCTCTACTCGCTGGAGCCACCTGCTGGACACGCCAAAATCACCTGATGGCTACGCCAGCACCACTCGGCAGACAAGCCAGAATCACCTGCAGGGTATGCCGGAACCACCTCTCAGACGTGCCAGAACCCCTTGTCGGACACTCCGGAATCACCTGTCAGGCATGCCGGAACCACCTCTCGAACGTGCCAGAATGACGTGCCAGAGACACCGGATGCACCTGCCGAGCACGCCGGAACCTCCTCTTCGACTCGCCGGAACCACCAGCCAGAGACGCCAAAATCCCCTGCCAGGTAGGCCAGAATCACATGGCGGACGCTCCGGAATCTCCCGCCGGGAAGGTAGGAACCACCTCTCAAACATACTGGAAGCACGTGCCGGACATGCCGGCACCACGTACTGGACAGACCAGAAACACCTGCCGGACCTGCCTGAACCACCTGCTGAGCACACCGGAACAACTTGCTCGACTCGCTGGAGCCACCTGCTGGACACCCCAAAATCACCAGCCAGCTATGCCAGAACCACTTGCCGTACACTCCGGAATCACCTGCTGGTTACACCAGAGCCACTTGGTGGACAATCCAGAATCACCTGCCGGACATGCCAGAACCACCTGTCACACATGCCGGAACCACGTGCCTGACACGCCGGAACCACCTCGCGGACAGACCGGAACCACCTACCAGACATGCCTGAACCACCTGCCGAGCATGCCGGAACCACCTGCCGGACACGCCAAAATCACCTGCGGGCTAGGCCAGAACCACTTGTAGGACTCTCCTGGAGCACCTGCCGGGCATGCGGGAACCACCTCTCAGACGTGCCAGAACCACGCGCGGCACCTGACGGAACCCATTACCGGACAGACCGGAACCACCTGCCGGACACGCCAGAATCACCTGCCAAGAACACCGGAACCACCTGAACAGCTCGCCAGAAACACCTGCCGGACATGCCAAAATCACCTGCCGGCTACACCAGAACCTCTTGCCGGACACTCCGGAATCACCTGCCAGACATGAGGCAACCAAATGTCAGACGTGCCAGAACCACGTGCCAGAGACACCGGATGCAACTGCCGAGCATGCCGGAACCTCCTGCTCAACTCGCTGTAACCACCTGCCGGGGACGCCAAAATCACCTGTCAGCTAGGCCAGAACCACGTGGCGGACTCTATGGAATCACCCGCCGGGCATGCCGGAACCAGCTCTCAGACGTGCCAGAAGCACGTGCCGGACACGCCGGAACCACCTACTAGAGAGACCGGAACCACCTGCCAGACCCGCCTGAACCACCTGCTGAGTACGCTGGAACAACCTGCTCTACTCGCTGGAGCCACCTGCTGGACACGCCAAAATCACCTGATGGCTACGCCAGCACCACTCGGCAGACAAGCCAGAATCACCTGCAGGGTATGCCGGAACCACCTCTCAGACGTGCCAGAACCCCTTGTCGGACACTCCGGAATCACCTGTCAGGCATGCCGGAACCACCTCTCGAACGTGCCAGAATGACGTGCCAGAGACACCGGATGCACCTGCCGAGCACGCCGGAACCTCCTCTTCGACTCGCCGGAACCACCAGCCAGAGACGCCAAAATCCCCTGCCAGGTAGGCCAGAATCACATGGCGGACGCTCCGGAATCTCCCGCCGGGAAGGTAGGAACCACCTCTCAAACATACTGGAAGCACGTGCCGGACATGCCGGCACCACGTACTGGACAGACCAGAAACACCTGCCGGACCTGCCTGAACCACCTGCTGAGCACACCGGAACAACTTGCTCGACTCGCTGGAGCCACCTGCTGGACACCCCAAAATCACCAGCCAGCTATGCCAGAACCACTTGCCGTACACTCCGGAATCACCTGCTGGTTACACCAGAGCCACTTGGTGGACAATCCAGAATCACCTGCCGGACATGCCAGAACCACCTGTCACACATGCCGGAACCACGTGCCTGACACGCCGGAACCACCTCGCGGACAGACCGGAACCACCTACCAGACATGCCTGAACCACCTGCCGAGCATGCCGGAACCACCTGCCGGACACGCCAAAATCACCTGCGGGCTAGGCCAGAACCACTTGTAGGACTCTCCTGGAGCACCTGCCGGGCATGCGGGAACCACCTCTCAGACGTGCCAGAACCACGCGCGGCACATGACGGAACCCATTACCGGACAGACCGGAACCACCTGCCGGACACGCCAGAATCACCTGCCAAGAACACCGGAACCACCTGAACAGCTCGCCAGAAACACCTGCCGGACATGCCAAAATCACCTGCCGGCTACACCAGAACCTCTTGCCGGACACTCCGGAATCACCTGCCAGACATGAGGCAACCAAATGTCAGACGTGCCAGAACCACGTGCCAGAGACACCGGATGCAACTGCCGAGCATGCCGGAACCTCCTGCTCAACTCGCTGTAACCACCTGCCGGGGACGCCAAAATCACCTGTCAGCTAGGCCAGAACCACGTGGCGGACTCTATGGAATCACCCGCCGGGCATGCCGGAACCAGCTCTCAGACGTGCCAGAAGCACGTGCCGGACACGCCGGAACCACCTACTAGAGAGACCGGAACCACCTGCCAGACCCGCCTGAACCACCTGCTGAGTACGCTGGAACAACCTGCTCTACTCGCTGGAGCCACCTGCTGGACACGCCAAAATCACCTGATGGCTACGCCAGCACCACTCGGCAGACAAGCCAGAATCACCTGCAGG
Organism: Equus asinus; assembly: GCF_041296235.1. Classification (NCBI taxonomy): domain Eukaryota; kingdom Metazoa; phylum Chordata; class Mammalia; order Perissodactyla; family Equidae; genus Equus; species Equus asinus. The sequence continues at coordinate 38,669 of NW_027225453.1, read as the reverse complement.
GTATGCCGGAACCACCTCTCAGACGTGCCAGAACCCCTTGTCGGACACTCCGGAATCACCTGTCAGGCATGCCGGAACCACCTCTCGAACGTGCCAGAATGACGTGCCAGAGACACCGGATGCACCTGCCGAGCACGCCGGAACCTCCTCTTCGACTCGCCGGAACCACCAGCCAGAGACGCCAAAATCCCCTGCCAGGTAGGCCAGAATCACATGGCGGACGCTCCGGAATCTCCCGCCGGGAAGGTAGGAACCACCTCTCAAACATACTGGAAGCACGTGCCGGACATGCCGGCACCACGTACTGGACAGACCAGAAACACCTGCCGGACCTGCCTGAACCACCTGCTGAGCACACCGGAACAACTTGCTCGACTCGCTGGAGCCACCTGCTGGACACCCCAAAATCACCAGCCAGCTATGCCAGAACCACTTGCCGTACACTCCGGAATCACCTGCTGGTTACACCAGAGCCACTTGGTGGACAATCCAGAATCACCTGCCGGACATGCCAGAACCACCTGTCACACATGCCGGAACCACGTGCCTGACACGCCGGAACCACCTCGCGGACAGACCGGAACCACCTACCAGACATGCCTGAACCACCTGCCGAGCATGCCGGAACCACCTGCCGGACACGCCAAAATCACCTGCGGGCTAGGCCAGAACCACTTGTAGGACTCTCCTGGAGCACCTGCCGGGCATGCGGGAACCACCTCTCAGACGTGCCAGAACCACGCGCGGCACCTGACGGAACCCATTACCGGACAGACCGGAACCACCTGCCGGACACGCCAGAATCACCTGCCAAGAACACCGGAACCACCTGAACAGCTCGCCAGAAACACCTGCCGGACATGCCAAAATCACCTGCCGGCTACACCAGAACCTCTTGCCGGACACTCCGGAATCACCTGCCAGACATGAGGCAACCAAATGTCAGACGTGCCAGAACCACGTGCCAGAGACACCGGATGCAACTGCCGAGCATGCCGGAACCTCCTGCTCAACTCGCTGTAACCACCTGCCGGGGACGCCAAAATCACCTGTCAGCTAGGCCAGAACCACGTGGCGGACTCTATGGAATCACCCGCCGGGCATGCCGGAACCAGCTCTCAGACGTGCCAGAAGCACGTGCCGGACACGCCGGAACCACCTACTAGAGAGACCGGAACCACCTGCCAGACCCGCCTGAACCACCTGCTGAGTACGCTGGAACAACCTGCTCTACTCGCTGGAGCCACCTGCTGGACACGCCAAAATCACCTGATGGCTACGCCAGCACCACTCGGCAGACAAGCCAGAATCACCTGCAGGGTATGCCGGAACCACCTCTCAGACGTGCCAGAACCCCTTGTCGGACACTCCGGAATCACCTGTCAGGCATGCCGGAACCACCTCTCGAACGTGCCAGAATGACGTGCCAGAGACACCGGATGCACCTGCCGAGCACGCCGGAACCTCCTCTTCGACTCGCCGGAACCACCAGCCAGAGACGCCAAAATCCCCTGCCAGGTAGGCCAGAATCACATGGCGGACGCTCCGGAATCTCCCGCCGGGAAGGTAGGAACCACCTCTCAAACATACTGGAAGCACGTGCCGGACATGCCGGCACCACGTACTGGACAGACCAGAAACACCTGCCGGACCTGCCTGAACCACCTGCTGAGCACACCGGAACAACTTGCTCGACTCGCTGGAGCCACCTGCTGGACACCCCAAAATCACCAGCCAGCTATGCCAGAACCACTTGCCGTACACTCCGGAATCACCTGCTGGTTACACCAGAGCCACTTGGTGGACAATCCAGAATCACCTGCCGGACATGCCAGAACCACCTGTCACACATGCCGGAACCACGTGCCTGACACGCCGGAACCACCTCGCGGACAGACCGGAACCACCTACCAGACATGCCTGAACCACCTGCCGAGCATGCCGGAACCACCTGCCGGACACGCCAAAATCACCTGCGGGCTAGGCCAGAACCACTTGTAGGACTCTCCTGGAGCACCTGCCGGGCATGCGGGAACCACCTCTCAGACGTGCCAGAACCACGCGCGGCACCTGACGGAACCCATTACCGGACAGACCGGAACCACCTGCCGGACACGCCAGAATCACCTGCCAAGAACACCGGAACCACCTGAACAGCTCGCCAGAAACACCTGCCGGACATGCCAAAATCACCTGCCGGCTACACCAGAACCTCTTGCCGGACACTCCGGAATCACCTGCCAGACATGAGGCAACCAAATGTCAGACGTGCCAGAACCACGTGCCAGAGACACCGGATGCAACTGCCGAGCATGCCGGAACCTCCTGCTCAACTCGCTGTAACCACCTGCCGGGGACGCCAAAATCACCTGTCAGCTAGGCCAGAACCACGTGGCGGACTCTATGGAATCACCCGCCGGGCATGCCGGAACCAGCTCTCAGACGTGCCAGAAGCACGTGCCGGACACGCCGGAACCACCTACTAGAGAGACCGGAACCACCTGCCAGACCCGCCTGAACCACCTGCTGAGTACGCTGGAACAACCTGCTCTACTCGCTGGAGCCACCTGCTGGACACGCCAAAATCACCTGATGGCTACGCCAGCACCACTCGGCAGACAAGCCAGAATCACCTGCAGGGTATGCCGGAACCACCTCTCAGACGTGCCAGAACCCCTTGTCGGACACTCCGGAATCACCTGTCAGGCATGCCGGAACCACCTCTCGAACGTGCCAGAATGACGTGCCAGAGACACCGGATGCACCTGCCGAGCACGCCGGAACCTCCTCTTCGACTCGCCGGAACCACCAGCCAGAGACGCCAAAATCCCCTGCCAGGTAGGCCAGAATCACATGGCGGACGCTCCGGAATCTCCCGCCGGGAAGGTAGGAACCACCTCTCAAACATACTGGAAGCACGTGCCGGACATGCCGGCACCACGTACTGGACAGACCAGAAACACCTGCCGGACCTGCCTGAACCACCTGCTGAGCACACCGGAACAACTTGCTCGACTCGCTGGAGCCACCTGCTGGACACCCCAAAATCACCAGCCAGCTATGCCAGAACCACTTGCCGTACACTCCGGAATCACCTGCTGGTTACACCAGAGCCACTTGGTGGACAATCCAGAATCACCTGCCGGACATGCCAGAACCACCTGTCACACATGCCGGAACCACGTGCCTGACACGCCGGAACCACCTCGCGGACAGACCGGAACCACCTACCAGACATGCCTGAACCACCTGCCGAGCATGCCGGAACCACCTGCCGGACACGCCAAAATCACCTGCGGGCTAGGCCAGAACCACTTGTAGGACTCTCCTGGAGCACCTGCCGGGCATGCGGGAACCACCTCTCAGACGTGCCAGAACCACGCGCGGCACATGACGGAACCCATTACCGGACAGACCGGAACCACCTGCCGGACACGCCAGAATCACCTGCCAAGAACACCGGAACCACCTGAACAGCTCGCCAGAAACACCTGCCGGACATGCCAAAATCACCTGCCGGCTACACCAGAACCTCTTGCCGGACACTCCGGAATCACCTGCCAGACATGAGGCAACCAAATGTCAGACGTGCCAGAACCACGTGCCAGAGACACCGGATGCAACTGCCGAGCATGCCGGAACCTCCTGCTCAACTCGCTGTAACCACCTGCCGGGGACGCCAAAATCACCTGTCAGCTAGGCCAGAACCACGTGGCGGACTCTATGGAATCACCCGCCGGGCATGCCGGAACCAGCTCTCAGACGTGCCAGAAGCACGTGCCGGACACGCCGGAACCACCTACTAGAGAGACCGGAACCACCTGCCAGACCCGCCTGAACCACCTGCTGAGTACGCTGGAACAACCTGCTCTACTCGCTGGAGCCACCTGCTGGACACGCCAAAATCACCTGATGGCTACGCCAGCACCACTCGGCAGACAAGCCAGAATCACCTGCAGGGTATGCCGGAACCACCTCTCAGACGTGCCAGAACCCCTTGTCGGACACTCCGGAATCACCTGTCAGGCATGCCGGAACCACCTCTCGAACGTGCCAGAATGACGTGCCAGAGACACCGGATGCACCTGCCGAGCACGCCGGAACCTCCTCTTCGACTCGCCGGAACCACCAGCCAGAGACGCCAAAATCCCCTGCCAGGTAGGCCAGAATCACATGGCGGACGCTCCGGAATCTCCCGCCGGGAAGGTAGGAACCACCTCTCAAACATACTGGAAGCACGTGCCGGACATGCCGGCACCACGTACTGGACAGACCAGAAACACCTGCCGGACCTGCCTGAACCACCTGCTGAGCACACCGGAACAACTTGCTCGACTCGCTGGAGCCACCTGCTGGACACCCCAAAATCACCAGCCAGCTATGCCAGAACCACTTGCCGTACACTCCGGAATCACCTGCTGGTTACACCAGAGCCACTTGGTGGACAATCCAGAATCACCTGCCGGACATGCCAGAACCACCTGTCACACATGCCGGAACCACGTGCCTGACACGCCGGAACCACCTCGCGGACAGACCGGAACCACCTACCAGACATGCCTGAACCACCTGCCGAGCATGCCGGAACCACCTGCCGGACACGCCAAAATCACCTGCGGGCTAGGCCAGAACCACTTGTAGGACTCTCCTGGAGCACCTGCCGGGCATGCGGGAACCACCTCTCAGACGTGCCAGAACCACGCGCGGCACATGACGGAACCCATTACCGGACAGACCGGAACCACCTGCCGGACACGCCAGAATCACCTGCCAAGAACACCGGAACCACCTGAACAGCTCGCCAGAAACACCTGCCGGACATGCCAAAATCACCTGCCGGCTACACCAGAACCTCTTGCCGGACACTCCGGAATCACCTGCCAGACATGAGGCAACCAAATGTCAGACGTGCCAGAACCACGTGCCAGAGACACCGGATGCAACTGCCGAGCATGCCGGAACCTCCTGCTCAACTCGCTGTAACCACCTGCCGGGGACGCCAAAATCACCTGTCAGCTAGGCCAGAACCACGTGGCGGACTCTATGGAATCACCCGCCGGGCATGCCGGAACCAGCTCTCAGACGTGCCAGAAGCACGTGCCGGACACGCCGGAACCACCCACTAGAGAGACCGGAACCACCTGCCAGACCCGCCTGAACCACCTGCTGAGTACGCTGGAACAACCTGCTCTACTCGCTGGAGCCACCTGCTGGACACGCCAAAATCACCTGATGGCTACGCCAGCACCACTCGGCAGACAAGCCAGAATCACCTGCAGGGTATGCCGGAACCACCTCTCAGACGTGCCAGAACCCCTTGTCGGACACTCCGGAATCACCTGTCAGGCATGCCGGAACCACCTCTCGAACGTGCCAGAATGACGTGCCAGAGACACCGGATGCACCTGCCGAGCACGCCGGAACCTCCTCTTCGACTCGCCGGAACCACCAGCCAGAGACGCCAAAATCCCCTGCCAGGTAGGCCAGAATCACATGGCGGACGCTCCGGAATCTCCCGCCGGGAAGGTAGGAACCACCTCTCAAACATACTGGAAGCACGTGCCGGACATGCCGGCACCACGTACTGGACAGACCAGAAACACCTGCCGGACCTGCCTGAACCACCTGCTGAGCACACCGGAACAACTTGCTCGACTCGCTGGAGCCACCTGCTGGACACCCCAAAATCACCAGCCAGCTATGCCAGAACCACTTGCCGTACACTCCGGAATCACCTGCTGGTTACACCAGAGCCACTTGGTGGACAATCCAGAATCACCTGCCGGACATGCCAGAACCACCTGTCACACATGCCGGAACCACGTGCCTGACACGCCGGAACCACCTCGCGGACAGACCGGAACCACCTACCAGACATGCCTGAACCACCTGCCGAGCATGCCGGAACCACCTGCCGGACACGCCAAAATCACCTGCGGGCTAGGCCAGAACCACTTGTAGGACTCTCCTGGAGCACCTGCCGGGCATGCGGGAACCACCTCTCAGACGTGCCAGAACCACGCGCGGCACATGACGGAACCCATTACCGGACAGACCGGAACCACCTGCCGGACACGCCAGAATCACCTGCCAAGAACACCGGAACCACCTGAACAGCTCGCCAGAAACACCTGCCGGACATGCCAAAATCACCTGCCGGCTACACCAGAACCTCTTGCCGGACACTCCGGAATCACCTGCCAGACATGAGGCAACCAAATGTCAGACGTGCCAGAACCACGTGCCAGAGACACCGGATGCAACTGCCGAGCATGCCGGAACCTCCTGCTCAACTCGCTGTAACCACCTGCCGGGGACGCCAAAATCACCTGTCAGCTAGGCCAGAACCACGTGGCGGACTCTATGGAATCACCCGCCGGGCATGCCGGAACCAGCTCTCAGACGTGCCAGAAGCACGTGCCGGACACGCCGGAACCACCCACTAGAGAGACCGGAACCACCTGCCAGACCCGCCTGAACCACCTGCTGAGTACGCTGGAACAACCTGCTCTACTCGCTGGAGCCACCTGCTGGACACGCCAAAATCACCTGATGGCTACGCCAGCACCACTCGGCAGACAAGCCAGAATCACCTGCAGGGTATGCCGGAACCACCTCTCAGACGTGCCAGAACCCCTTGTCGGACACTCCGGAATCACCTGTCAGGCATGCCGGAACCACCTCTCGAACGTGCCAGAATGACGTGCCAGAGACACCGGATGCACCTGCCGAGCACGCCGGAACCTCCTCTTCGACTCGCCGGAACCACCAGCCAGAGACGCCAAAATCCCCTGCCAGGTAGGCCAGAATCACATGGCGGACGCTCCGGAATCTCCCGCCGGGAAGGTAGGAACCACCTCTCAAACATACTGGAAGCACGTGCCGGACATGCCGGCACCACGTACTGGACAGACCAGAAACACCTGCCGGACCTGCCTGAACCACCTGCTGAGCACACCGGAACAACTTGCTCGACTCGCTGGAGCCACCTGCTGGACACCCCAAAATCACCAGCCAGCTATGCCAGAACCACTTGCCGTACACTCCGGAATCACCTGCTGGTTACACCAGAGCCACTTGGTGGACAATCCAGAATCACCTGCCGGACATGCCAGAACCACCTGTCACACATGCCGGAACCACGTGCCTGACACGCCGGAACCACCTCGCGGACAGACCGGAACCACCTACCAGACATGCCTGAACCACCTGCCGAGCATGCCGGAACCACCTGCCGGACACGCCAAAATCACCTGCGGGCTAGGCCAGAACCACTTGTAGGACTCTCCTGGAGCACCTGCCGGGCATGCGGGAACCACCTCTCAGACGTGCCAGAACCACGCGCGGCACATGACGGAACCCATTACCGGACAGACCGGAACCACCTGCCGGACACGCCAGAATCACCTGCCAAGAACACCGGAACCACCTGAACAGCTCGCCAGAAACACCTGCCGGACATGCCAAAATCACCTGCCGGCTACACCAGAACCTCTTGCCGGACACTCCGGAATCACCTGCCAGACATGAGGCAACCAAATGTCAGACGTGCCAGAACCCCGTGCCAGAGACACCGGATGCAACTGCCGAGCATGCCGGAACCTCCTGCTCAACTCGCTGTAACCACCTGCCGGGGACGCCAAAATCACCTGTCAGCTAGGCCAGAACCACGTGGCGGACTCTATGGAATCACCCGCCGGGCATGCCGGAACCAGCTCTCAGACGTGCCAGAAGCACGTGCCGGACACGCCGGAACCACCTACTAGAGAGACCGGAACCACCTGCCAGACCCGCCTGAACCACCTGCTGAGTACGCTGGAACAACCTGCTCTACTCGCTGGAGCCACCTGCTGGACACGCCAAAATCACCTGATGGCTACGCCAGCACCACTCGGCAGACAAGCCAGAATCACCTGCAGGGTATGCCGGAACCACCTCTCAGACGTGCCAGAACCCCTTGTCGGACACTCCGGAATCACCTGTCAGGCATGCCGGAACCACCTCTCGAACGTGCCAGAATGACGTGCCAGAGACACCGGATGCACCTGCCGAGCACGCCGGAACCTCCTCTTCGACTCGCCGGAACCACCAGCCAGAGACGCCAAAATCCCCTGCCAGGTAGGCCAGAATCACATGGCGGACGCTCCGGAATCTCCCGCCGGGAAGGTAGGAACCACCTCTCAAACATACTGGAAGCACGTGCCGGACATGCCGGCACCACGTACTGGACAGACCAGAAACACCTGCCGGACCTGCCTGAACCACCTGCTGAGCACACCGGAACAACTTGCTCGACTCGCTGGAGCCACCTGCTGGACACCCCAAAATCACCAGCCAGCTATGCCAGAACCACTTGCCGTACACTCCGGAATCACCTGCTGGTTACACCAGAGCCACTTGGTGGACAATCCAGAATCACCTGCCGGACATGCCAGAACCACCTGTCACACATGCCGGAACCACGTGCCTGACACGCCGGAACCACCTCGCGGACAGACCGGAACCACCTACCAGACATGCCTGAACCACCTGCCGAGCATGCCGGAACCACCTGCCGGACACGCCAAAATCACCTGCGGGCTAGGCCAGAACCACTTGTAGGACTCTCCTGGAGCACCTGCCGGGCATGCGGGAACCACCTCTCAGACGTGCCAGAACCACGCGCGGCACATGACGGAACCCATTACCGGACAGACCGGAACCACCTGCCGGACACGCCAGAATCACCTGCCAAGAACACCGGAACCACCTGAACAGCTCGCCAGAAACACCTGCCGGACATGCCAAAATCACCTGCCGGCTACACCAGAACCTCTTGCCGGACACTCCGGAATCACCTGCCAGACATGAGGCAACCAAATGTCAGACGTGCCAGAACCACGTGCCAGAGACACCGGATGCAACTGCCGAGCATGCCGGAACCTCCTGCTCAACTCGCTGTAACCACCTGCCGGGGACGCCAAAATCACCTGTCAGCTAGGCCAGAACCACGTGGCGGACTCTATGGAATCACCCGCCGGGCATGCCGGAACCAGCTCTCAGACGTGCCAGAAGCACGTGCCGGACACGCCGGAACCACCCACTAGAGAGACCGGAACCACCTGCCAGACCCGCCTGAACCACCTGCTGAGTACGCTGGAACAACCTGCTCTACTCGCTGGAGCCACCTGCTGGACACGCCAAAATCACCTGATGGCTACGCCAGCACCACTCGGCAGACAAGCCAGAATCACCTGCAGGGTATGCCGGAACCACCTCTCAGACGTGCCAGAACCCCTTGTCGGACACTCCGGAATCACCTGTCAGGCATGCCGGAACCACCTCTCGAACGTGCCAGAATGACGTGCCAGAGACACCGGATGCACCTGCCGAGCACGCCGGAACCTCCTCTTCGACTCGCCGGAACCACCAGCCAGAGACGCCAAAATCCCCTGCCAGGTAGGCCAGAATCACATGGCGGACGCTCCGGAATCTCCCGCCGGGAAGGTAGGAACCACCTCTCAAACATACTGGAAGCACGTGCCGGACATGCCGGCACCACGTACTGGACAGACCAGAAACACCTGCCGGACCTGCCTGAACCACCTGCTGAGCACACCGGAACAACTTGCTCGACTCGCTGGAGCCACCTGCTGGACACCCCAAAATCACCAGCCAGCTATGCCAGAACCACTTGCCGTACACTCCGGAATCACCTGCTGGTTACACCAGAGCCACTTGGTGGACAATCCAGAATCACCTGCCGGACATGCCAGAACCACCTGTCACACATGCCGGAACCACGTGCCTGACACGCCGGAACCACCTCGCGGACAGACCGGAACCACCTACCAGACATGCCTGAACCACCTGCCGAGCATGCCGGAACCACCTGCCGGACACGCCAAAATCACCTGCGGGCTAGGCCAGAACCACTTGTAGGACTCTCCTGGAGCACCTGCCGGGCATGCGGGAACCACCTCTCAGACGTGCCAGAACCACGCGCGGCACATGACGGAACCCATTACCGGACAGACCGGAACCACCTGCCGGACACGCCAGAATCACCTGCCAAGAACACCGGAACCACCTGAACAGCTCGCCAGAAACACCTGCCGGACATGCCAAAATCACCTGCCGGCTACACCAGAACCTCTTGCCGGACACTCCGGAATCACCTGCCAGACATGAGGCAACCAAATGTCAGACGTGCCAGAACCACGTGCCAGAGACACCGGATGCAACTGCCGAGCATGCCGGAACCTCCTGCTCAACTCGCTGTAACCACCTGCCGGGGACGCCAAAATCACCTGTCAGCTAGGCCAGAACCACGTGGCGGACTCTATGGAATCACCCGCCGGGCATGCCGGAACCAGCTCTCAGACGTGCCAGAAGCACGTGCCGGACACGCCGGAACCACCCACTAGAGAGACCGGAACCACCTGCCAGACCCGCCTGAACCACCTGCTGAGTACGCTGGAACAACCTGCTCTACTCGCTGGAGCCACCTGCTGGACACGCCAAAATCACCTGATGGCTACGCCAGCACCACTCGGCAGACAAGCCAGAATCACCTGCAGGGTATGCCGGAACCACCTCTCAGACGTGCCAGAACCCCTTGTCGGACACTCCGGAATCACCTGTCAGGCATGCCGGAACCACCTCTCGAACGTGCCAGAATGACGTGCCAGAGACACCGGATGCACCTGCCGAGCACGCCGGAACCTCCTCTTCGACTCGCCGGAACCACCAGCCAGAGACGCCAAAATCCCCTGCCAGGTAGGCCAGAATCACATGGCGGACGCTCCGGAATCTCCCGCCGGGAAGGTAGGAACCACCTCTCAAACATACTGGAAGCACGTGCCGGACATGCCGGCACCACGTACTGGACAGACCAGAAACACCTGCCGGACCTGCCTGAACCACCTGCTGAGCACACCGGAACAACTTGCTCGACTCGCTGGAGCCACCTGCTGGACACCCCAAAATCACCAGCCAGCTATGCCAGAACCACTTGCCGTACACTCCGGAATCACCTGCTGGTTACACCAGAGCCACTTGGTGGACAATCCAGAATCACCTGCCGGACATGCCAGAACCACCTGTCACACATGCCGGAACCACGTGCCTGACACGCCGGAACCACCTCGCGGACAGACCGGAACCACCTACCAGACATGCCTGAACCACCTGCCGAGCATGCCGGAACCACCTGCCGGACACGCCAAAATCACCTGCGGGCTAGGCCAGAACCACTTGTAGGACTCTCCTGGAGCACCTGCCGGGCATGCGGGAACCACCTCTCAGACGTGCCAGAACCACGCGCGGCACATGACGGAACCCATTACCGGACAGACCGGAACCACCTGCCGGACACGCCAGAATCACCTGCCAAGAACACCGGAACCACCTGAACAGCTCGCCAGAAACACCTGCCGGACATGCCAAAATCACCTGCCGGCTACACCAGAACCTCTTGCCGGACACTCCGGAATCACCTGCCAGACATGAGGCAACCAAATGTCAGACGTGCCAGAACCCCGTGCCAGAGACACCGGATGCAACTGCCGAGCATGCCGGAACCTCCTGCTCAACTCGCTGTAACCACCTGCCGGGGACGCCAAAATCACCTGTCAGCTAGGCCAGAACCACGTGGCGGACTCTATGGAATCACCCGCCGGGCATGCCGGAACCAGCTCTCAGACGTGCCAGAAGCACGTGCCGGACACGCCGGAACCACCTACTAGAGAGACCGGAACCACCTGCCAGACCCGCCTGAACCACCTGCTGAGTACGCTGGAACAACCTGCTCTACTCGCTGGAGCCACCTGCTGGACACGCCAAAATCACCTGATGGCTACGCCAGCACCACTCGGCAGACAAGCCAGAATCACCTGCAGGGTATGCCGGAACCACCTCTCAGACGTGCCAGAACCCCTTGTCGGACACTCCGGAATCACCTGTCAGGCATGCCGGAACCACCTCTCGAACGTGCCAGAATGACGTGCCAGAGACACCGGATGCACCTGCCGAGCACGCCGGAACCTCCTCTTCGACTCGCCGGAACCACCAGCCAGAGACGCCAAAATCCCCTGCCAGGTAGGCCAGAATCACATGGCGGACGCTCCGGAATCTCCCGCCGGGAAGGTAGGAACCACCTCTCAAACATACTGGAAGCACGTGCCGGACATGCCGGCACCACGTACTGGACAGACCAGAAACACCTGCCGGACCTGCCTGAACCACCTGCTGAGCACACCGGAACAACTTGCTCGACTCGCTGGAGCCACCTGCTGGACACCCCAAAATCACCAGCCAGCTATGCCAGAACCACTTGCCGTACACTCCGGAATCACCTGCTGGTTACACCAGAGCCACTTGGTGGACAATCCAGAATCACCTGCCGGACATGCCAGAACCACCTGTCACACATGCCGGAACCACGTGCCTGACACGCCGGAACCACCTCGCGGACAGACCGGAACCACCTACCAGACATGCCTGAACCACCTGCCGAGCATGCCGGAACCACCTGCCGGACACGCCAAAATCACCTGCGGGCTAGGCCAGAACCACTTGTAGGACTCTCCTGGAGCACCTGCCGGGCATGCGGGAACCACCTCTCAGACGTGCCAGAACCACGCGCGGCACATGACGGAACCCATTACCGGACAGACCGGAACCACCTGCCGGACACGCCAGAATCACCTGCCAAGAACACCGGAACCACCTGAACAGCTCGCCAGAAACACCTGCCGGACATGCCAAAATCACCTGCCGGCTACACCAGAACCTCTTGCCGGACACTCCGGAATCACCTGCCAGACATGAGGCAACCAAATGTCAGACGTGCCAGAACCACGTGCCAGAGACACCGGATGCAACTGCCGAGCATGCCGGAACCTCCTGCTCAACTCGCTGTAACCACCTGCCGGGGACGCCAAAATCACCTGTCAGCTAGGCCAGAACCACGTGGCGGACTCTATGGAATCACCCGCCGGGCATGCCGGAACCAGCTCTCAGACGTGCCAGAAGCACGTGCCGGACACGCCGGAACCACCTACTAGAGAGACCGGAACCACCTGCCAGACCCGCCTGAACCACCTGCTGAGTACGCTGGAACAACCTGCTCTACTCGCTGGAGCCACCTGCTGGACACGCCAAAATCACCTGATGGCTACGCCAGCACCACTCGGCAGACAAGCCAGAATCACCTGCAGGGTATGCCGGAACCACCTCTCAGACGTGCCAGAACCCCTTGTCGGACACTCCGGAATCACCTGTCAGGCATGCCGGAACCACCTCTCGAACGTGCCAGAATGACGTGCCAGAGACACCGGATGCACCTGCCGAGCACGCCGGAACCTCCTCTTCGACTCGCCGGAACCACCAGCCAGAGACGCCAAAATCCCCTGCCAGGTAGGCCAGAATCACATGGCGGACGCTCCGGAATCTCCCGCCGGGAAGGTAGGAACCACCTCTCAAACATACTGGAAGCACGTGCCGGACATGCCGGCACCACGTACTGGACAGACCAGAAACACCTGCCGGACCTGCCTGAACCACCTGCTGAGCACACCGGAACAACTTGCTCGACTCGCTGGAGCCACCTGCTGGACACCCCAAAATCACCAGCCAGCTATGCCAGAACCACTTGCCGTACACTCCGGAATCACCTGCTGGTTACACCAGAGCCACTTGGTGGACAATCCAGAATCACCTGCCGGACATGCCAGAACCACCTGTCACACATGCCGGAACCACGTGCCTGACACGCCGGAACCACCTCGCGGACAGACCGGAACCACCTACCAGACATGCCTGAACCACCTGCCGAGCATGCCGGAACCACCTGCCGGACACGCCAAAATCACCTGCGGGCTAGGCCAGAACCACTTGTAGGACTCTCCTGGAGCACCTGCCGGGCATGCGGGAACCACCTCTCAGACGTGCCAGAACCACACGCGGCACATGACGGAACCCATTACCGGACAGACCGGAACCACCTGCCGGACACGCCAGAATCACCTGGCAAGAACACCGGAACCATCTGAACAGCTCGCCAGAAACACCTGCCGGACATGCCAAAATCACCTGCCGGCTACACCAGAACCTCTTGCCGGACACTCCGGAATCACCTGCCAGACATGAGGCAACCAAATGTCAGACGTGCCAGAACCACGTGCCAGAGACACCGGATGCAACTGCCGAGCATGCCGGAACCTCCTGCTCAACTCGCTGTAACCACCTGCCGGGGACGCCAAAATCACCTGTCAGCTAGGCCAGAACCACGTGGCGGACTCTATGGAATCACCCGCCGGGCATGCCGGAACCAGCTCTCAGACGTGCCAGAAGCACGTGCCGGACACGCCGGAACCACCTACTAGAGAGACCGGAACCACCTGCCAGACCCGCCTGAACCACCTGCTGAGTACGCTGGAACAACCTGCTCTACTCGCTGGAGCCACCTGCTGGACACGCCAAAATCACCTGATGGCTACGCCAGCACCACTCGGCAGACAAGCCAGAATCACCTGCAGGGTATGCCGGAACCACCTCTCAGACGTGCCAGAACCCCTTGTCGGACACTCCGGAATCACCTGTCAGGCATGCCGGAACCACCTCTCGAACGTGCCAGAATGACGTGCCAGAGACACCGGATGCACCTGCCGAGCACGCCGGAACCTCCTCTTCGACTCGCCGGAACCACCAGCCAGAGACGCCAAAATCCCCTGCCAGGTAGGCCAGAATCACATGGCGGACGCTCCGGAATCTCCCGCCGGGAAGGTAGGAACCACCTCTCAAACATACTGGAAGCACGTGCCGGACATGCCGGCACCACGTACTGGACAGACCAGAAACACCTGCCGGACCTGCCTGAACCACCTGCTGAGCACACCGGAACAACTTGCTCGACTCGCTGGAGCCACCTGCTGGACACCCCAAAATCACCAGCCAGCTATGCCAGAACCACTTGCCGTACACTCCGGAATCACCTGCTGGTTACACCAGAGCCACTTGGTGGACAATCCAGAATCACCTGCCGGACATGCCAGAACCACCTGTCACACATGCCGGAACCACGTGCCTGACACGCCGGAACCACCTCGCGGACAGACCGGAACCACCTACCAGACATGCCTGAACCACCTGCCGAGCATGCCGGAACCACCTGCCGGACACGCCAAAATCACCTGCGGGCTAGGCCAGAACCACTTGTAGGACTCTCCTGGAGCACCTGCCGGGCATGCGGGAACCACCTCTCAGACGTGCCAGAACCACGCGCGGCACATGACGGAACCCATTACCGGACAGACCGGAACCACCTGCCGGACACGCCAGAATCACCTGCCAAGAACACCGGAACCACCTGAACAGCTCGCCAGAAACACCTGCCGGACATGCCAAAATCACCTGCCGGCTACACCAGAACCTCTTGCCGGACACTCCGGAATCACCTGCCAGACATGAGGCAACCAAATGTCAGACGTGCCAGAACCACGTGCCAGAGACACCGGATGCAACTGCCGAGCATGCCGGAACCTCCTGCTCAACTCGCTGTAACCACCTGCCGGGGACGCCAAAATCACCTGTCAGCTAGGCCAGAACCACGTGGCGGACTCTATGGAATCACCCGCCGGGCATGCCGGAACCAGCTCTCAGACGTGCCAGAAGCACGTGCCGGACACGCCGGAACCACCCACTAGAGAGACCGGAACCACCTGCCAGACCCGCCTGAACCACCTGCTGAGTACGCTGGAACAACCTGCTCTACTCGCTGGAGCCACCTGCTGGACACGCCAAAATCACCTGATGGCTACGCCAGCACCACTCGGCAGACAAGCCAGAATCACCTGCAGGGTATGCCGGAACCACCTCTCAGACGTGCCAGAACCCCTTGTCGGACACTCCGGAATCACCTGTCAGGCATGCCGGAACCACCTCTCGAACGTGCCAGAATGACGTGCCAGAGACACCGGATGCACCTGCCGAGCACGCCGGAACCTCCTCTTCGACTCGCCGGAACCACCAGCCAGAGACGCCAAAATCCCCTGCCAGGTAGGCCAGAATCACATGGCGGACGCTCCGGAATCTCCCGCCGGGAAGGTAGGAACCACCTCTCAAACATACTGGAAGCACGTGCCGGACATGCCGGCACCACGTACTGGACAGACCAGAAACACCTGCCGGACCTGCCTGAACCACCTGCTGAGCACACCGGAACAACTTGCTCGACTCGCTGGAGCCACCTGCTGGACACCCCAAAATCACCAGCCAGCTATGCCAGAACCACTTGCCGTACACTCCGGAATCACCTGCTGGTTACACCAGAGCCACTTGGTGGACAATCCAGAATCACCTGCCGGACATGCCAGAACCACCTGTCACACATGCCGGAACCACGTGCCTGACACGCCGGAACCACCTCGCGGACAGACCGGAACCACCTACCAGACATGCCTGAACCACCTGCCGAGCATGCCGGAACCACCTGCCGGACACGCCAAAATCACCTGCGGGCTAGGCCAGAACCACTTGTAGGACTCTCCTGGAGCACCTGCCGGGCATGCGGGAACCACCTCTCAGACGTGCCAGAACCACGCGCGGCACATGACGGAACCCATTACCGGACAGACCGGAACCACCTGCCGGACACGCCAGAATCACCTGCCAAGAACACCGGAACCACCTGAACAGCTCGCCAGAAACACCTGCCGGACATGCCAAAATCACCTGCCGGCTACACCAGAACCTCTTGCCGGACACTCCGGAATCACCTGCCAGACATGAGGCAACCAAATGTCAGACGTGCCAGAACCACGTGCCAGAGACACCGGATGCAACTGCCGAGCATGCCGGAACCTCCTGCTCAACTCGCTGTAACCACCTGCCGGGGACGCCAAAATCACCTGTCAGCTAGGCCAGAACCACGTGGCGGACTCTATGGAATCACCCGCCGGGCATGCCGGAACCAGCTCTCAGACGTGCCAGAAGCACGTGCCGGACACGCCGGAACCACCCACTAGAGAGACCGGAACCACCTGCCAGACCCGCCTGAACCACCTGCTGAGTACGCTGGAACAACCTGCTCTACTCGCTGGAGCCACCTGCTGGACACGCCAAAATCACCTGATGGCTACGCCAGCACCACTCGGCAGACAAGCCAGAATCACCTGCAGGGTATGCCGGAACCACCTCTCAGACGTGCCAGAACCCCTTGTCGGACACTCCGGAATCACCTGTCAGGCATGCCGGAACCACCTCTCGAACGTGCCAGAATGACGTGCCAGAGACACCGGATGCACCTGCCGAGCACGCCGGAACCTCCTCTTCGACTCGCCGGAACCACCAGCCAGAGACGCCAAAATCCCCTGCCAGGTAGGCCAGAATCACATGGCGGACGCTCCGGAATCTCCCGCCGGGAAGGTAGGAACCACCTCTCAAACATACTGGAAGCACGTGCCGGACATGCCGGCACCACGTACTGGACAGACCAGAAACACCTGCCGGACCTGCCTGAACCACCTGCTGAGCACACCGGAACAACTTGCTCGACTCGCTGGAGCCACCTGCTGGACACCCCAAAATCACCAGCCAGCTATGCCAGAACCACTTGCCGTACACTCCGGAATCACCTGCTGGTTACACCAGAGCCACTTGGTGGACAATCCAGAATCACCTGCCGGACATGCCAGAACCACCTGTCACACATGCCGGAACCACGTGCCTGACACGCCGGAACCACCTCGCGGACAGACCGGAACCACCTACCAGACATGCCTGAACCACCTGCCGAGCATGCCGGAACCACCTGCCGGACACGCCAAAATCACCTGCGGGCTAGGCCAGAACCACTTGTAGGACTCTCCTGGAGCACCTGCCGGGCATGCGGGAACCACCTCTCAGACGTGCCAGAACCACGCGCGGCACATGACGGAACCCATTACCGGACAGACCGGAACCACCTGCCGGACACGCCAGAATCACCTGCCAAGAACACCGGAACCACCTGAACAGCTCGCCAGAAACACCTGCCGGACATGCCAAAATCACCTGCCGGCTACACCAGAACCTCTTGCCGGACACTCCGGAATCACCTGCCAGACATGAGGCAACCAAATGTCAGACGTGCCAGAACCACGTGCCAGAGACACCGGATGCAACTGCCGAGCATGCCGGAACCTCCTGCTCAACTCGCTGTAACCACCTGCCGGGGACGCCAAAATCACCTGTCAGCTAGGCCAGAACCACGTGGCGGACTCTATGGAATCACCCGCCGGGCATGCCGGAACCAGCTCTCAGACGTGCCAGAAGCACGTGCCGGACACGCCGGAACCACCTACTAGAGAGACCGGAACCACCTGCCAGACCCGCCTGAACCACCTGCTGAGTACGCTGGAACAACCTGCTCTACTCGCTGGAGCCACCTGCTGGACACGCCAAAATCACCTGATGGCTACGCCAGCACCACTCGGCAGACAAGCCAGAATCACCTGCAGGGTATGCCGGAACCACCTCTCAGACGTGCCAGAACCCCTTGTCGGACACTCCGGAATCACCTGTCAGGCATGCCGGAACCACCTCTCGAACGTGCCAGAATGACGTGCCAGAGACACCGGATGCACCTGCCGAGCACGCCGGAACCTCCTCTTCGACTCGCCGGAACCACCAGCCAGAGACGCCAAAATCCCCTGCCAGGTAGGCCAGAATCACATGGCGGACGCTCCGGAATCTCCCGCCGGGAAGGTAGGAACCACCTCTCAAACATACTGGAAGCACGTGCCGGACATGCCGGCACCACGTACTGGACAGACCAGAAACACCTGCCGGACCTGCCTGAACCACCTGCTGAGCACACCGGAACAACTTGCTCGACTCGCTGGAGCCACCTGCTGGACACCCCAAAATCACCAGCCAGCTATGCCAGAACCACTTGCCGTACACTCCGGAATCACCTGCTGGTTACACCAGAGCCACTTGGTGGACAATCCAGAATCACCTGCCGGACATGCCAGAACCACCTGTCACACATGCCGGAACCACGTGCCTGACACGCCGGAACCACCTCGCGGACAGACCGGAACCACCTAACAGACATGCCTGAACCACCTGCCGAGCATGCCGGAACCACCTGCCGGACACGCCAAAATCACCTGCGGGCTAGGCCAGAACCACTTGTAGGACTCTCCTGGAGCACCTGCCGGGCATGCGGGAACCACCTCTCAGACGTGCCAGAACCACGCGCGGCACATGACGGAACCCATTACCGGACAGACCGGAACCACCTGCCGGACACGCCAGAATCACCTGCCAAGAACACCGGAACCACCTGAACAGCTCGCCAGAAACACCTGCCGGACATGCCAAAATCACCTGCCGGCTACACCAGAACCTCTTGCCGGACACTCCGGAATCACCTGCCAGACATGAGGCAACCAAATGTCAGACGTGCCAGAACCCCGTGCCAGAGACACCGGATGCAACTGCCGAGCATGCCGGAACCTCCTGCTCAACTCGCTGTAACCACCTGCCGGGGACGCCAAAATCACCTGTCAGCTAGGCCAGAACCACGTGGCGGACTCTATGGAATCACCCGCCGGGCATGCCGGAACCAGCTCTCAGACGTGCCAGAAGCACGTGCCGGACACGCCGGAACCACCTACTAGAGAGACCGGAACCACCTGCCAGACCCGCCTGAACCACCTGCTGAGTACGCTGGAACAACCTGCTCTACTCGCTGGAGCCACCTGCTGGACACGCCAAAATCACCTGATGGCTACGCCAGCACCACTCGGCAGACAAGCCAGAATCACCTGCAGGGTATGCCGGAACCACCTCTCAGACGTGCCAGAACCCCTTGTCGGACACTCCGGAATCACCTGTCAGGCATGCCGGAACCACCTCTCGAACGTGCCAGAATGACGTGCCAGAGACACCGGATGCACCTGCCGAGCACGCCGGAACCTCCTCTTCGACTCGCCGGAACCACCAGCCAGAGACGCCAAAATCCCCTGCCAGGTAGGCCAGAATCACATGGCGGACGCTCCGGAATCTCCCGCCGGGAAGGTAGGAACCACCTCTCAAACATACTGGAAGCACGTGCCGGACATGCCGGCACCACGTACTGGACAGACCAGAAACACCTGCCGGACCTGCCTGAACCACCTGCTGAGCACACCGGAACAACTTGCTCGACTCGCTGGAGCCACCTGCTGGACACCCCAAAATCACCAGCCAGCTATGCCAGAACCACTTGCCGTACACTCCGGAATCACCTGCTGGTTACACCAGAGCCACTTGGTGGACAATCCAGAATCACCTGCCGGACATGCCAGAACCACCTGTCACACATGCCGGAACCACGTGCCTGACACGCCGGAACCACCTCGCGGACAGACCGGAACCACCTACCAGACATGCCTGAACCACCTGCCGAGCATGCCGGAACCACCTGCCGGACACGCCAAAATCACCTGCGGGCTAGGCCAGAACCACTTGTAGGACTCTCCTGGAGCACCTGCCGGGCATGCGGGAACCACCTCTCAGACGTGCCAGAACCACGCGCGGCACATGACGGAACCCATTACCGGACAGACCGGAACCACCTGCCGGACACGCCAGAATCACCTGCCAAGAACACCGGAACCACCTGAACAGCTCGCCAGAAACACCTGCCGGACATGCCAAAATCACCTGCCGGCTACACCAGAACCTCTTGCCGGACACTCCGGAATCACCTGCCAGACATGAGGCAACCAAATGTCAGACGTGCCAGAACCACGTGCCAGAGACACCGGATGCAACTGCCGAGCATGCCGGAACCTCCTGCTCAACTCGCTGTAACCACCTGCCGGGGACGCCAAAATCACCTGTCAGCTAGGCCAGAACCACGTGGCGGACTCTATGGAATCACCCGCCGGGCATGCCGGAACCAGCTCTCAGACGTGCCAGAAGCACGTGCCGGACACGCCGGAACCACCCACTAGAGAGACCGGAACCACCTGCCAGACCCGCCTGAACCACCTGCTGAGTACGCTGGAACAACCTGCTCTACTCGCTGGAGCCACCTGCTGGACACGCCAAAATCACCTGATGGCTACGCCAGCACCACTCGGCAGACAAGCCAGAATCACCTGCAGGGTATGCCGGAACCACCTCTCAGACGTGCCAGAACCCCTTGTCGGACACTCCGGAATCACCTGTCAGGCATGCCGGAACCACCTCTCGAACGTGCCAGAATGACGTGCCAGAGACACCGGATGCACCTGCCGAGCACGCCGGAACCTCCTCTTCGACTCGCCGGAACCACCAGCCAGAGACGCCAAAATCCCCTGCCAGGTAGGCCAGAATCACATGGCGGACGCTCCGGAATCTCCCGCCGGGAAGGTAGGAACCACCTCTCAAACATACTGGAAGCACGTGCCGGACATGCCGGCACCACGTACTGGACAGACCAGAAACACCTGCCGGACCTGCCTGAACCACCTGCTGAGCACACCGGAACAACTTGCTCGACTCGCTGGAGCCACCTGCTGGACACCCCAAAATCACCAGCCAGCTATGCCAGAACCACTTGCCGTACACTCCGGAATCACCTGCTGGTTACACCAGAGCCACTTGGTGGACAATCCAGAATCACCTGCCGGACATGCCAGAACCACCTGTCACACATGCCGGAACCACGTGCCTGACACGCCGGAACCACCTCGCGGACAGACCGGAACCACCTACCAGACATGCCTGAACCACCTGCCGAGCATGCCGGAACCACCTGCCGGACACGCCAAAATCACCTGCGGGCTAGGCCAGAACCACTTGTAGGACTCTCCTGGAGCACCTGCCGGGCATGCGGGAACCACCTCTCAGACGTGCCAGAACCACGCGCGGCACATGACGGAACCCATTACCGGACAGACCGGAACCACCTGCCGGACACGCCAGAATCACCTGCCAAGAACACCGGAACCACCTGAACAGCTCGCCAGAAACACCTGCCGGACATGCCAAAATCACCTGCCGGCTACACCAGAACCTCTTGCCGGACACTCCGGAATCACCTGCCAGACATGAGGCAACCAAATGTCAGACGTGCCAGAACCACGTGCCAGAGACACCGGATGCAACTGCCGAGCATGCCGGAACCTCCTGCTCAACTCGCTGTAACCACCTGCCGGGGACGCCAAAATCACCTGTCAGCTAGGCCAGAACCACGTGGCGGACTCTATGGAATCACCCGCCGGGCATGCCGGAACCAGCTCTCAGACGTGCCAGAAGCACGTGCCGGACACGCCGGAACCACCCACTAGAGAGACCGGAACCACCTGCCAGACCCGCCTGAACCACCTGCTGAGTACGCTGGAACAACCTGCTCTACTCGCTGGAGCCACCTGCTGGACACGCCAAAATCACCTGATGGCTACGCCAGCACCACTCGGCAGACAAGCCAGAATCACCTGCAGGGTATGCCGGAACCACCTCTCAGACGTGCCAGAACCCCTTGTCGGACACTCCGGAATCACCTGTCAGGCATGCCGGAACCACCTCTCGAACGTGCCAGAATGACGTGCCAGAGACACCGGATGCACCTGCCGAGCACGCCGGAACCTCCTCTTCGACTCGCCGGAACCACCAGCCAGAGACGCCAAAATCCCCTGCCAGGTAGGCCAGAATCACATGGCGGACGCTCCGGAATCTCCCGCCGGGAAGGTAGGAACCACCTCTCAAACATACTGGAAGCACGTGCCGGACATGCCGGCACCACGTACTGGACAGACCAGAAACACCTGCCGGACCTGCCTGAACCACCTGCTGAGCACACCGGAACAACTTGCTCGACTCGCTGGAGCCACCTGCTGGACACCCCAAAATCACCAGCCAGCTATGCCAGAACCACTTGCCGTACACTCCGGAATCACCTGCTGGTTACACCAGAGCCACTTGGTGGACAATCCAGAATCACCTGCCGGACATGCCAGAACCACCTGTCACACATGCCGGAACCACGTGCCTGACACGCCGGAACCACCTCGCGGACAGACCGGAACCACCTAACAGACATGCCTGAACCACCTGCCGAGCATGCCGGAACCACCTGCCGGACACGCCAAAATCACCTGCGGGCTAGGCCAGAACCACTTGTAGGACTCTCCTGGAGCACCTGCCGGGCATGCGGGAACCACCTCTCAGACGTGCCAGAACCACGCGCGGCACATGACGGAACCCATTACCGGACAGACCGGAACCACCTGCCGGACACGCCAGAATCACCTGCCAAGAACACCGGAACCACCTGAACAGCTCGCCAGAAACACCTGCCGGACATGCCAAAATCACCTGCCGGCTACACCAGAACCTCTTGCCGGACACTCCGGAATCACCTGCCAGACATGAGGCAACCAAATGTCAGACGTGCCAGAACCACGTGCCAGAGACACCGGATGCAACTGCCGAGCATGCCGGAACCTCCTGCTCAACTCGCTGTAACCACCTGCCGGGGACGCCAAAATCACCTGTCAGCTAGGCCAGAACCACGTGGCGGACTCTATGGAATCACCCGCCGGGCATGCCGGAACCAGCTCTCAGACGTGCCAGAAGCACGTGCCGGACACGCCGGAACCACCCACTAGAGAGACCGGAACCACCTGCCAGACCCGCCTGAACCACCTGCTGAGTACGCTGGAACAACCTGCTCTACTCGCTGGAGCCACCTGCTGGACACGCCAAAATCACCTGATGGCTACGCCAGCACCACTCGGCAGACAAGCCAGAATCACCTGCAGGGTATGCCGGAACCACCTCTCAGACGTGCCAGAACCCCTTGTCGGACACTCCGGAATCACCTGTCAGGCATGCCGGAACCACCTCTCGAACGTGCCAGAATGACGTGCCAGAGACACCGGATGCACCTGCCGAGCACGCCGGAACCTCCTCTTCGACTCGCCGGAACCACCAGCCAGAGACGCCAAAATCCCCTGCCAGGTAGGCCAGAATCACATGGCGGACGCTCCGGAATCTCCCGCCGGGAAGGTAGGAACCACCTCTCAAACATACTGGAAGCACGTGCCGGACATGCCGGCACCACGTACTGGACAGACCAGAAACACCTGCCGGACCTGCCTGAACCACCTGCTGAGCACACCGGAACAACTTGCTCGACTCGCTGGAGCCACCTGCTGGACACCCCAAAATCACCAGCCAGCTATGCCAGAACCACTTGCCGTACACTCCGGAATCACCTGCTGGTTACACCAGAGCCACTTGGTGGACAATCCAGAATCACCTGCCGGACATGCCAGAACCACCTGTCACACATGCCGGAACCACGTGCCTGACACGCCGGAACCACCTCGCGGACAGACCGGAACCACCTACCAGACATGCCTGAACCACCTGCCGAGCATGCCGGAACCACCTGCCGGACACGCCAAAATCACCTGCGGGCTAGGCCAGAACCACTTGTAGGACTCTCCTGGAGCACCTGCCGGGCATGCGGGAACCACCTCTCAGACGTGCCAGAACCACGCGCGGCACATGACGGAACCCATTACCGGACAGACCGGAACCACCTGCCGGACACGCCAGAATCACCTGCCAAGAACACCGGAACCACCTGAACAGCTCGCCAGAAACACCTGCCGGACATGCCAAAATCACCTGCCGGCTACACCAGAACCTCTTGCCGGACACTCCGGAATCACCTGCCAGACATGAGGCAACCAAATGTCAGACGTGCCAGAACCCCGTGCCAGAGACACCGGATGCAACTGCCGAGCATGCCGGAACCTCCTGCTCAACTCGCTGTAACCACCTGCCGGGGACGCCAAAATCACCTGTCAGCTAGGCCAGAACCACGTGGCGGACTCTATGGAATCACCCGCCGGGCATGCCGGAACCAGCTCTCAGACGTGCCAGAAGCACGTGCCGGACACGCCGGAACCACCTACTAGAGAGACCGGAACCACCTGCCAGACCCGCCTGAACCACCTGCTGAGTACGCTGGAACAACCTGCTCTACTCGCTGGAGCCACCTGCTGGACACGCCAAAATCACCTGATGGCTACGCCAGCACCACTCGGCAGACAAGCCAGAATCACCTGCAGGGTATGCCGGAACCACCTCTCAGACGTGCCAGAACCCCTTGTCGGACACTCCGGAATCACCTGTCAGGCATGCCGGAACCACCTCTCGAACGTGCCAGAATGACGTGCCAGAGACACCGGATGCACCTGCCGAGCACGCCGGAACCTCCTCTTCGACTCGCCGGAACCACCAGCCAGAGACGCCAAAATCCCCTGCCAGGTAGGCCAGAATCACATGGCGGACGCTCCGGAATCTCCCGCCGGGAAGGTAGGAACCACCTCTCAAACATACTGGAAGCACGTGCCGGACATGCCGGCACCACGTACTGGACAGACCAGAAACACCTGCCGGACCTGCCTGAACCACCTGCTGAGCACACCGGAACAACTTGCTCGACTCGCTGGAGCCACCTGCTGGACACCCCAAAATCACCAGCCAGCTATGCCAGAACCACTTGCCGTACACTCCGGAATCACCTGCTGGTTACACCAGAGCCACTTGGTGGACAATCCAGAATCACCTGCCGGACATGCCAGAACCACCTGTCACACATGCCGGAACCACGTGCCTGACACGCCGGAACCACCTCGCGGACAGACCGGAACCACCTACCAGACATGCCTGAACCACCTGCCGAGCATGCCGGAACCACCTGCCGGACACGCCAAAATCACCTGCGGGCTAGGCCAGAACCACTTGTAGGACTCTCCTGGAGCACCTGCCGGGCATGCGGGAACCACCTCTCAGACGTGCCAGAACCACGCGCGGCACATGACGGAACCCATTACCGGACAGACCGGAACCACCTGCCGGACACGCCAGAATCACCTGCCAAGAACACCGGAACCACCTGAACAGCTCGCCAGAAACACCTGCCGGACATGCCAAAATCACCTGCCGGCTACACCAGAACCTCTTGCCGGACACTCCGGAATCACCTGCCAGACATGAGGCAACCAAATGTCAGACGTGCCAGAACCCCGTGCCAGAGACACCGGATGCAACTGCCGAGCATGCCGGAACCTCCTGCTCAACTCGCTGTAACCACCTGCCGGGGACGCCAAAATCACCTGTCAGCTAGGCCAGAACCACGTGGCGGACTCTATGGAATCACCCGCCGGGCATGCCGGAACCAGCTCTCAGACGTGCCAGAAGCACGTGCCGGACACGCCGGAACCACCTACTAGAGAGACCGGAACCACCTGCCAGACCCGCCTGAACCACCTGCTGAGTACGCTGGAACAACCTGCTCTACTCGCTGGAGCCACCTGCTGGACACGCCAAAATCACCTGATGGCTACGCCAGCACCACTCGGCAGACAAGCCAGAATCACCTGCAGGGTATGCCGGAACCACCTCTCAGACGTGCCAGAACCCCTTGTCGGACACTCCGGAATCACCTGTCAGGCATGCCGGAACCACCTCTCGAACGTGCCAGAATGACGTGCCAGAGACACCGGATGCACCTGCCGAGCACGCCGGAACCTCCTCTTCGACTCGCCGGAACCACCAGCCAGAGACGCCAAAATCCCCTGCCAGGTAGGCCAGAATCACATGGCGGACGCTCCGGAATCTCCCGCCGGGAAGGTAGGAACCACCTCTCAAACATACTGGAAGCACGTGCCGGACATGCCGGCACCACGTACTGGACAGACCAGAAACACCTGCCGGACCTGCCTGAACCACCTGCTGAGCACACCGGAACAACTTGCTCGACTCGCTGGAGCCACCTGCTGGACACCCCAAAATCACCAGCCAGCTATGCCAGAACCACTTGCCGTACACTCCGGAATCACCTGCTGGTTACACCAGAGCCACTTGGTGGACAATCCAGAATCACCTGCCGGACATGCCAGAACCACCTGTCACACATGCCGGAACCACGTGCCTGACACGCCGGAACCACCTCGCGGACAGACCGGAACCACCTACCAGACATGCCTGAACCACCTGCCGAGCATGCCGGAACCACCTGCCGGACACGCCAAAATCACCTGCGGGCTAGGCCAGAACCACTTGTAGGACTCTCCTGGAGCACCTGCCGGGCATGCGGGAACCACCTCTCAGACGTGCCAGAACCACGCGCGGCACATGACGGAACCCATTACCGGACAGACCGGAACCACCTGCCGGACACGCCAGAATCACCTGCCAAGAACACCGGAACCACCTGAACAGCTCGCCAGAAACACCTGCCGGACATGCCAAAATCACCTGCCGGCTACACCAGAACCTCTTGCCGGACACTCCGGAATCACCTGCCAGACATGAGGCAACCAAATGTCAGACGTGCCAGAACCCCGTGCCAGAGACACCGGATGCAACTGCCGAGCATGCCGGAACCTCCTGCTCAACTCGCTGTAACCACCTGCCGGGGACGCCAAAATCACCTGTCAGCTAGGCCAGAACCACGTGGCGGA
Source organism: Equus asinus (assembly GCF_041296235.1). Classification (NCBI taxonomy): domain Eukaryota; kingdom Metazoa; phylum Chordata; class Mammalia; order Perissodactyla; family Equidae; genus Equus; species Equus asinus. Next base: position 11,190 of record NW_027225453.1, on the reverse strand, counting down.
CTCTATGGAATCACCCGCCGGGCATGCCGGAACCAGCTCTCAGACGTGCCAGAAGCACGTGCCGGACACGCCGGAACCACCTACTAGAGAGACCGGAACCACCTGCCAGACCCGCCTGAACCACCTGCTGAGTACGCTGGAACAACCTGCTCTACTCGCTGGAGCCACCTGCTGGACACGCCAAAATCACCTGATGGCTACGCCAGCACCACTCGGCAGACAAGCCAGAATCACCTGCAGGGTATGCCGGAACCACCTCTCAGACGTGCCAGAACCCCTTGTCGGACACTCCGGAATCACCTGTCAGGCATGCCGGAACCACCTCTCGAACGTGCCAGAATGACGTGCCAGAGACACCGGATGCACCTGCCGAGCACGCCGGAACCTCCTCTTCGACTCGCCGGAACCACCAGCCAGAGACGCCAAAATCCCCTGCCAGGTAGGCCAGAATCACATGGCGGACGCTCCGGAATCTCCCGCCGGGAAGGTAGGAACCACCTCTCAAACATACTGGAAGCACGTGCCGGACATGCCGGCACCACGTACTGGACAGACCAGAAACACCTGCCGGACCTGCCTGAACCACCTGCTGAGCACACCGGAACAACTTGCTCGACTCGCTGGAGCCACCTGCTGGACACCCCAAAATCACCAGCCAGCTATGCCAGAACCACTTGCCGTACACTCCGGAATCACCTGCTGGTTACACCAGAGCCACTTGGTGGACAATCCAGAATCACCTGCCGGACATGCCAGAACCACCTGTCACACATGCCGGAACCACGTGCCTGACACGCCGGAACCACCTCGCGGACAGACCGGAACCACCTACCAGACATGCCTGAACCACCTGCCGAGCATGCCGGAACCACCTGCCGGACACGCCAAAATCACCTGCGGGCTAGGCCAGAACCACTTGTAGGACTCTCCTGGAGCACCTGCCGGGCATGCGGGAACCACCTCTCAGACGTGCCAGAACCACGCGCGGCACATGACGGAACCCATTACCGGACAGACCGGAACCACCTGCCGGACACGCCAGAATCACCTGCCAAGAACACCGGAACCACCTGAACAGCTCGCCAGAAACACCTGCCGGACATGCCAAAATCACCTGCCGGCTACACCAGAACCTCTTGCCGGACACTCCGGAATCACCTGCCAGACATGAGGCAACCAAATGTCAGACGTGCCAGAACCCCGTGCCAGAGACACCGGATGCAACTGCCGAGCATGCCGGAACCTCCTGCTCAACTCGCTGTAACCACCTGCCGGGGACGCCAAAATCACCTGTCAGCTAGGCCAGAACCACGTGGCGGACTCTATGGAATCACCCGCCGGGCATGCCGGAACCAGCTCTCAGACGTGCCAGAAGCACGTGCCGGACACGCCGGAACCACCTACTAGAGAGACCGGAACCACCTGCCAGACCCGCCTGAACCACCTGCTGAGTACGCTGGAACAACCTGCTCTACTCGCTGGAGCCACCTGCTGGACACGCCAAAATCACCTGATGGCTACGCCAGCACCACTCGGCAGACAAGCCAGAATCACCTGCAGGGTATGCCGGAACCACCTCTCAGACGTGCCAGAACCCCTTGTCGGACACTCCGGAATCACCTGTCAGGCATGCCGGAACCACCTCTCGAACGTGCCAGAATGACGTGCCAGAGACACCGGATGCACCTGCCGAGCACGCCGGAACCTCCTCTTCGACTCGCCGGAACCACCAGCCAGAGACGCCAAAATCCCCTGCCAGGTAGGCCAGAATCACATGGCGGACGCTCCGGAATCTCCCGCCGGGAAGGTAGGAACCACCTCTCAAACATACTGGAAGCACGTGCCGGACATGCCGGCACCACGTACTGGACAGACCAGAAACACCTGCCGGACCTGCCTGAACCACCTGCTGAGCACACCGGAACAACTTGCTCGACTCGCTGGAGCCACCTGCTGGACACCCCAAAATCACCAGCCAGCTATGCCAGAACCACTTGCCGTACACTCCGGAATCACCTGCTGGTTACACCAGAGCCACTTGGTGGACAATCCAGAATCACCTGCCGGACATGCCAGAACCACCTGTCACACATGCCGGAACCACGTGCCTGACACGCCGGAACCACCTCGCGGACAGACCGGAACCACCTACCAGACATGCCTGAACCAGCTGCCGAGCATGCCGGAACCACCTGCCGGACACGCCAAAATCACCTGCGGGCTAGGCCAGAACCACTTGTAGGACTCTCCTGGAGCACCTGCCGGGCATGCGGGAACCACCTCTCAGACGTGCCAGAACCACGCGCGGCACATGACGGAACCCATTACCGGACAGACCGGAACCACCTGCCGGACACGCCAGAATCACCTGCCAAGAACACCGGAACCACCTGAACAGCTCGCCAGAAACACCTGCCGGACATGCCAAAATCACCTGCCGGCTACACCAGAACCTCTTGCCGGACACTCCGGAATCACCTGCCAGACATGAGGCAACCAAATGTCAGACGTGCCAGAACCCCGTGCCAGAGACACCGGATGCAACTGCCGAGCATGCCGGAACCTCCTGCTCAACTCGCTGTAACCACCTGCCGGGGACGCCAAAATCACCTGTCAGCTAGGCCAGAACCACGTGGCGGACTCTATGGAATCACCCGCCGGGCATGCCGGAACCAGCTCTCAGACGTGCCAGAAGCACGTGCCGGACACGCCGGAACCACCTACTAGAGAGACCGGAACCACCTGCCAGACCCGCCTGAACCACCTGCTGAGTACGCTGGAACAACCTGCTCTACTCGCTGGAGCCACCTGCTGGACACGCCAAAATCACCTGATGGCTACGCCAGCACCACTCGGCAGACAAGCCAGAATCACCTGCAGGGTATGCCGGAACCACCTCTCAGACGTGCCAGAACCCCTTGTCGGACACTCCGGAATCACCTGTCAGGCATGCCGGAACCACCTCTCGAACGTGCCAGAATGACGTGCCAGAGACACCGGATGCACCTGCCGAGCACGCCGGAACCTCCTCTTCGACTCGCCGGAACCACCAGCCAGAGACGCCAAAATCCCCTGCCAGGTAGGCCAGAATCACATGGCGGACGCTCCGGAATCTCCCGCCGGGAAGGTAGGAACCACCTCTCAAACATACTGGAAGCACGTGCCGGACATGCCGGCACCACGTACTGGACAGACCAGAAACACCTGCCGGACCTGCCTGAACCACCTGCTGAGCACACCGGAACAACTTGCTCGACTCGCTGGAGCCACCTGCTGGACACCCCAAAATCACCAGCCAGCTATGCCAGAACCACTTGCCGTACACTCCGGAATCACCTGCTGGTTACACCAGAGCCACTTGGTGGACAATCCAGAATCACCTGCCGGACATGCCAGAACCACCTGTCACACATGCCGGAACCACGTGCCTGACACGCCGGAACCACCTCGCGGACAGACCGGAACCACCTACCAGACATGCCTGAACCACCTGCCGAGCATGCCGGAACCACCTGCCGGACACGCCAAAATCACCTGCGGGCTAGGCCAGAACCACTTGTAGGACTCTCCTGGAGCACCTGCCGGGCATGCGGGAACCACCTCTCAGACGTGCCAGAACCACGCGCGGCACATGACGGAACCCATTACCGGACAGACCGGAACCACCTGCCGGACACGCCAGAATCACCTGCCAAGAACACCGGAACCACCTGAACAGCTCGCCAGAAACACCTGCCGGACATGCCAAAATCACCTGCCGGCTACACCAGAACCTCTTGCCGGACACTCCGGAATCACCTGCCAGACATGAGGCAACCAAATGTCAGACGTGCCAGAACCCCGTGCCAGAGACACCGGATGCAACTGCCGAGCATGCCGGAACCTCCTGCTCAACTCGCTGTAACCACCTGCCGGGGACGCCAAAATCACCTGTCAGCTAGGCCAGAACCACGTGGCGGACTCTATGGAATCACCCGCCGGGCATGCCGGAACCAGCTCTCAGACGTGCCAGAAGCACGTGCCGGACACGCCGGAACCACCTACTAGAGAGACCGGAACCACCTGCCAGACCCGCCTGAACCACCTGCTGAGTACGCTGGAACAACCTGCTCTACTCGCTGGAGCCACCTGCTGGACACGCCAAAATCACCTGATGGCTACGCCAGCACCACTCGGCAGACAAGCCAGAATCACCTGCAGGGTATGCCGGAACCACCTCTCAGACGTGCCAGAACCCCTTGTCGGACACTCCGGAATCACCTGTCAGGCATGCCGGAACCACCTCTCGAACGTGCCAGAATGACGTGCCAGAGACACCGGATGCACCTGCCGAGCACGCCGGAACCTCCTCTTCGACTCGCCGGAACCACCAGCCAGAGACGCCAAAATCCCCTGCCAGGTAGGCCAGAATCACATGGCGGACGCTCCGGAATCTCCCGCCGGGAAGGTAGGAACCACCTCTCAAACATACTGGAAGCACGTGCCGGACATGCCGGCACCACGTACTGGACAGACCAGAAACACCTGCCGGACCTGCCTGAACCACCTGCTGAGCACACCGGAACAACTTGCTCGACTCGCTGGAGCCACCTGCTGGACACCCCAAAATCACCAGCCAGCTATGCCAGAACCACTTGCCGTACACTCCGGAATCACCTGCTGGTTACACCAGAGCCACTTGGTGGACAATCCAGAATCACCTGCCGGACATGCCAGAACCACCTGTCACACATGCCGGAACCACGTGCCTGACACGCCGGAACCACCTCGCGGACAGACCGGAACCACCTACCAGACATGCCTGAACCACCTGCCGAGCATGCCGGAACCACCTGCCGGACACGCCAAAATCACCTGCGGGCTAGGCCAGAACCACTTGTAGGACTCTCCTGGAGCACCTGCCGGGCATGCGGGAACCACCTCTCAGACGTGCCAGAACCACGCGCGGCACATGACGGAACCCATTACCGGACAGACCGGAACCACCTGCCGGACACGCCAGAATCACCTGCCAAGAACACCGGAACCACCTGAACAGCTCGCCAGAAACACCTGCCGGACATGCCAAAATCACCTGCCGGCTACACCAGAACCTCTTGCCGGACACTCCGGAATCACCTGCCAGACATGAGGCAACCAAATGTCAGACGTGCCAGAACCCCGTGCCAGAGACACCGGATGCAACTGCCGAGCATGCCGGAACCTCCTGCTCAACTCGCTGTAACCACCTGCCGGGGACGCCAAAATCACCTGTCAGCTAGGCCAGAACCACGTGGCGGACTCTATGGAATCACCCGCCGGGCATGCCGGAACCAGCTCTCAGACGTGCCAGAAGCACGTGCCGGACACGCCGGAACCACCTACTAGAGAGACCGGAACCACCTGCCAGACCCGCCTGAACCACCTGCTGAGTACGCTGGAACAACCTGCTCTACTCGCTGGAGCCACCTGCTGGACACGCCAAAATCACCTGATGGCTACGCCAGCACCACTCGGCAGACAAGCCAGAATCACCTGCAGGGTATGCCGGAACCACCTCTCAGACGTGCCAGAACCCCTTGTCGGACACTCCGGAATCACCTGTCAGGCATGCCGGAACCACCTCTCGAACGTGCCAGAATGACGTGCCAGAGACACCGGATGCACCTGCCGAGCACGCCGGAACCTCCTCTTCGACTCGCCGGAACCACCAGCCAGAGACGCCAAAATCCCCTGCCAGGTAGGCCAGAATCACATGGCGGACGCTCCGGAATCTCCCGCCGGGAAGGTAGGAACCACCTCTCAAACATACTGGAAGCACGTGCCGGACATGCCGGCACCACGTACTGGACAGACCAGAAACACCTGCCGGACCTGCCTGAACCACCTGCTGAGCACACCGGAACAACTTGCTCGACTCGCTGGAGCCACCTGCTGGACACCCCAAAATCACCAGCCAGCTATGCCAGAACCACTTGCCGTACACTCCGGAATCACCTGCTGGTTACACCAGAGCCACTTGGTGGACAATCCAGAATCACCTGCCGGACATGCCAGAACCACCTGTCACACATGCCGGAACCACGTGCCTGACACGCCGGAACCACCTCGCGGACAGACCGGAACCACCTACCAGACATGCCTGAACCACCTGCCGAGCATGCCGGAACCACCTGCCGGACACGCCAAAATCACCTGCGGGCTAGGCCAGAACCACTTGTAGGACTCTCCTGGAGCACCTGCCGGGCATGCGGGAACCACCTCTCAGACGTGCCAGAACCACGCGCGGCACATGACGGAACCCATTACCGGACAGACCGGAACCACCTGCCGGACACGCCAGAATCACCTGCCAAGAACACCGGAACCACCTGAACAGCTCGCCAGAAACACCTGCCGGACATGCCAAAATCACCTGCCGGCTACACCAGAACCTCTTGCCGGACACTCCGGAATCACCTGCCAGACATGAGGCAACCAAATGTCAGACGTGCCAGAACCCCGTGCCAGAGACACCGGATGCAACTGCCGAGCATGCCGGAACCTCCTGCTCAACTCGCTGTAACCACCTGCCGGGGACGCCAAAATCACCTGTCAGCTAGGCCAGAACCACGTGGCGGACTCTATGGAATCACCCGCCGGGCATGCCGGAACCAGCTCTCAGACGTGCCAGAAGCACGTGCCGGACACGCCGGAACCACCTACTAGAGAGACCGGAACCACCTGCCAGACCCGCCTGAACCACCTGCTGAGTACGCTGGAACAACCTGCTCTACTCGCTGGAGCCACCTGCTGGACACGCCAAAATCACCTGATGGCTACGCCAGCACCACTCGGCAGACAAGCCAGAATCACCTGCAGGGTATGCCGGAACCACCTCTCAGACGTGCCAGAACCCCTTGTCGGACACTCCGGAATCACCTGTCAGGCATGCCGGAACCACCTCTCGAACGTGCCAGAATGACGTGCCAGAGACACCGGATGCACCTGCCGAGCACGCCGGAACCTCCTCTTCGACTCGCCGGAACCACCAGCCAGAGACGCCAAAATCCCCTGCCAGGTAGGCCAGAATCACATGGCGGACGCTCCGGAATCTCCCGCCGGGAAGGTAGGAACCACCTCTCAAACATACTGGAAGCACGTGCCGGACATGCCGGCACCACGTACTGGACAGACCAGAAACACCTGCCGGACCTGCCTGAACCACCTGCTGAGCACACCGGAACAACTTGCTCGACTCGCTGGAGCCACCTGCTGGACACCCCAAAATCACCAGCCAGCTATGCCAGAACCACTTGCCGTACACTCCGGAATCACCTGCTGGTTACACCAGAGCCACTTGGTGGACAATCCAGAATCACCTGCCGGACATGCCAGAACCACCTGTCACACATGCCGGAACCACGTGCCTGACACGCCGGAACCACCTCGCGGACAGACCGGAACCACCTACCAGACATGCCTGAACCACCTGCCGAGCATGCCGGAACCACCTGCCGGACACGCCAAAATCACCTGCGGGCTAGGCCAGAACCACTTGTAGGACTCTCCTGGAGCACCTGCCGGGCATGCGGGAACCACCTCTCAGACGTGCCAGAACCACGCGCGGCACATGACGGAACCCATTACCGGACAGACCGGAACCACCTGCCGGACACGCCAGAATCACCTGCCAAGAACACCGGAACCACCTGAACAGCTCGCCAGAAACACCTGCCGGACATGCCAAAATCACCTGCCGGCTACACCAGAACCTCTTGCCGGACACTCCGGAATCACCTGCCAGACATGAGGCAACCAAATGTCAGACGTGCCAGAACCCCGTGCCAGAGACACCGGATGCAACTGCCGAGCATGCCGGAACCTCCTGCTCAACTCGCTGTAACCACCTGCCGGGGACGCCAAAATCACCTGTCAGCTAGGCCAGAACCACGTGGCGGACTCTATGGAATCACCCGCCGGGCATGCCGGAACCAGCTCTCAGACGTGCCAGAAGCACGTGCCGGACACGCCGGAACCACCTACTAGAGAGACCGGAACCACCTGCCAGACCCGCCTGAACCACCTGCTGAGTACGCTGGAACAACCTGCTCTACTCGCTGGAGCCACCTGCTGGACACGCCAAAATCACCTGATGGCTACGCCAGCACCACTCGGCAGACAAGCCAGAATCACCTGCAGGGTATGCCGGAACCACCTCTCAGACGTGCCAGAACCCCTTGTCGGACACTCCGGAATCACCTGTCAGGCATGCCGGAACCACCTCTCGAACGTGCCAGAATGACGTGCCAGAGACACCGGATGCACCTGCCGAGCACGCCGGAACCTCCTCTTCGACTCGCCGGAACCACCAGCCAGAGACGCCAAAATCCCCTGCCAGGTAGGCCAGAATCACATGGCGGACGCTCCGGAATCTCCCGCCGGGAAGGTAGGAACCACCTCTCAAACATACTGGAAGCACGTGCCGGACATGCCGGCACCACGTACTGGACAGACCAGAAACACCTGCCGGACCTGCCTGAACCACCTGCTGAGCACACCGGAACAACTTGCTCGACTCGCTGGAGCCACCTGCTGGACACCCCAAAATCACCAGCCAGCTATGCCAGAACCACTTGCCGTACACTCCGGAATCACCTGCTGGTTACACCAGAGCCACTTGGTGGACAATCCAGAATCACCTGCCGGACATGCCAGAACCACCTGTCACACATGCCGGAACCACGTGCCTGACACGCCGGAACCACCTCGCGGACAGACCGGAACCACCTACCAGACATGCCTGAACCACCTGCCGAGCATGCCGGAACCACCTGCCGGACACGCCAAAATCACCTGCGGGCTAGGCCAGAACCACTTGTAGGACTCTCCTGGAGCACCTGCCGGGCATGCGGGAACCACCTCTCAGACGTGCCAGAACCACGCGCGGCACATGACGGAACCCATTACCGGACAGACCGGAACCACCTGCCGGACACGCCAGAATCACCTGCCAAGAACACCGGAACCACCTGAACAGCTCGCCAGAAACACCTGCCGGACATGCCAAAATCACCTGCCGGCTACACCAGAACCTCTTGCCGGACACTCCGGAATCACCTGCCAGACATGAGGCAACCAAATGTCAGACGTGCCAGAACCCCGTGCCAGAGACACCGGATGCAACTGCCGAGCATGCCGGAACCTCCTGCTCAACTCGCTGTAACCACCTGCCGGGGACGCCAAAATCACCTGTCAGCTAGGCCAGAACCACGTGGCGGACTCTATGGAATCACCCGCCGGGCATGCCGGAACCAGCTCTCAGACGTGCCAGAAGCACGTGCCGGACACGCCGGAACCACCTACTAGAGAGACCGGAACCACCTGCCAGACCCGCCTGAACCACCTGCTGAGTACGCTGGAACAACCTGCTCTACTCGCTGGAGCCACCTGCTGGACACGCCAAAATCACCTGATGGCTACGCCAGCACCACTCGGCAGACAAGCCAGAATCACCTGCAGGGTATGCCGGAACCACCTCTCAGACGTGCCAGAACCCCTTGTCGGACACTCCGGAATCACCTGTCAGGCATGCCGGAACCACCTCTCGAACGTGCCAGAATGACGTGCCAGAGACACCGGATGCACCTGCCGAGCACGCCGGAACCTCCTCTTCGACTCGCCGGAACCACCAGCCAGAGACGCCAAAATCCCCTGCCAGGTAGGCCAGAATCACATGGCGGACGCTCCGGAATCTCCCGCCGGGAAGGTAGGAACCACCTCTCAAACATACTGGAAGCACGTGCCGGACATGCCGGCACCACGTACTGGACAGACCAGAAACACCTGCCGGACCTGCCTGAACCACCTGCTGAGCACACCGGAACAACTTGCTCGACTCGCTGGAGCCACCTGCTGGACACCCCAAAATCACCAGCCAGCTATGCCAGAACCACTTGCCGTACACTCCGGAATCACCTGCTGGTTACACCAGAGCCACTTGGTGGACAATCCAGAATCACCTGCCGGACATGCCAGAACCACCTGTCACACATGCCGGAACCACGTGCCTGACACGCCGGAACCACCTCGCGGACAGACCGGAACCACCTACCAGACATGCCTGAACCACCTGCCGAGCATGCCGGAACCACCTGCCGGACACGCCAAAATCACCTGCGGGCTAGGCCAGAACCACTTGTAGGACTCTCCTGGAGCACCTGCCGGGCATGCGGGAACCACCTCTCAGACGTGCCAGAACCACGCGCGGCACATGACGGAACCCATTACCGGACAGACCGGAACCACCTGCCGGACACGCCAGAATCACCTGCCAAGAACACCGGAACCACCTGAACAGCTCGCCAGAAACACCTGCCGGACATGCCAAAATCACCTGCCGGCTACACCAGAACCTCTTGCCGGACACTCCGGAATCACCTGCCAGACATGAGGCAACCAAATGTCAGACGTGCCAGAACCCCGTGCCAGAGACACCGGATGCAACTGCCGAGCATGCCGGAACCTCCTGCTCAACTCGCTGTAACCACCTGCCGGGGACGCCAAAATCACCTGTCAGCTAGGCCAGAACCACGTGGCGGACTCTATGGAATCACCCGCCGGGCATGCCGGAACCAGCTCTCAGACGTGCCAGAAGCACGTGCCGGACACGCCGGAACCACCTACTAGAGAGACCGGAACCACCTGCCAGACCCGCCTGAACCACCTGCTGAGTACGCTGGAACAACCTGCTCTACTCGCTGGAGCCACCTGCTGGACACGCCAAAATCACCTGATGGCTACGCCAGCACCACTCGGCAGACAAGCCAGAATCACCTGCAGGGTATGCCGGAACCACCTCTCAGACGTGCCAGAACCCCTTGTCGGACACTCCGGAATCACCTGTCAGGCATGCCGGAACCACCTCTCGAACGTGCCAGAATGACGTGCCAGAGACACCGGATGCACCTGCCGAGCACGCCGGAACCTCCTCTTCGACTCGCCGGAACCACCAGCCAGAGACGCCAAAATCCCCTGCCAGGTAGGCCAGAATCACATGGCGGACGCTCCGGAATCTCCCGCCGGGAAGGTAGGAACCACCTCTCAAACATACTGGAAGCACGTGCCGGACATGCCGGCACCACGTACTGGACAGACCAGAAACACCTGCCGGACCTGCCTGAACCACCTGCTGAGCACACCGGAACAACTTGCTCGACTCGCTGGAGCCAC